>NC_086444.1:278329399-278446899 GCF_028390025.1 Pseudophryne corroboree
GCGCCACCTCTTCCCATCCAGTGTTGGAAAGGTCAGGCATCGCAACCGACACAATTGGACTCTCCTTGGGGATTTGTGATTTAGAAGAATGTACAGTTCTTTGCGGTGCTTTTGCCAGCTTAAGTCTTTTCATTTTTCTAGCGAGAGGATGACTGCTTCCATCCTCATGTGAAGCTGAACGACTAGCCATGAACATAGGCCAGGGCCTCCGCCGTTCCTTGCCACTCCGTGTCGTAAATGGCATATTGGCAAGTTTACGCTTCTCATCAGACGCTTTTAATTTTGATTTTTGGGTCATTCTACTGAACTTTTGTTTTTTGGATTTTACATGCTCTCTACTATGACATTGGGCATCGGCCTTGGTGGACGACGTTGATGGCATTTCATCGTCTCGGCCACGACTAGTGGCAGCAGCTTCAACACAAGGTGGAAGTGGATCTTGATCTTTCCCTATTTTACCCTCCACATTTTTGTTCTCCATTTTTTAATGTGTGGAATTATATGCCAGTAATATATCAATAGCAATGGCCTACTGTACCGTACTGCTATATATATATATATATATATATATACTGGTGGTCAGCAAAATTCTGCACTGTCCTCCTACTATATACTGCGCACAACTACAATGCAGCACAGATATGGATAGTATACTTGACGACACAGAGGTAGAGCAATGGACTACTGTACCGTACTGCTATATATATATATATATATATATATACTGGTGGTCAGCAGAATTCTGCACTGTCCTCCTACTATATACTGCGCACAACTACAATGCAGCACAGATATGGATAGTATACTTGACGACACAGAGGTAGAGCAATGGACTACTGTACCGTACTGCTATATATATATACTGGTGGTCAGCAAAATTCTGCACTGTCCTCCTACTATATACTGCGCACAACTACAATGCAGCATGGATATGGATAGTATACTTGACGACACAGAGGTAGAGCAGTGGACTGCTGTACCGTACTGCTATATATATACTGGTGGTCAGCAAAATTCTGCACTGTCCTCCTACTACATACTGCGCACAACTACAATGCAGCACAGATATGGATAGTATACTAGACGACACAGAGGTAGAGCAATGGACTACTGTACCGTACTGCTATATATATATACTGGTGGTCAGCAAAATTCTGCACTGTCCTCCTACTATATACTGCGCACAACTACAATGCAGCACAGATATGGAGCGTTTTCAGGCAGAGAACGTAGATATTTGCAGCACACTGAGCACAGATATTTGCAGCACACTGAGCACATATATTTGCAGCACACTGAACACAGAAACTGAGAGAACGCAGCCACGTCCTCTCGCTATCATCTCCAATGCACGAGTGAAAATGGCGGCGACGCGCGGCTCTTTATATGCAATACGAATCTCGCGAGAATACAACAGCGAGATGATGACGTTCGGGCGCGTTCGTGTTAACCGAGCAAGGCGGGAAGATCCGAGGCTGCCTCGGAACCGTGTAAAATAGGTGAAGTTCGGGGGGGTTCGGATCTCGAGGAACCGAACCCGCTCATCTCTATCAGTAATAAGATGAACCAGATGGTTGGAAATGTCTTACCTGGCATTTGCCCAGTTGGCCGGCTTGGACTAGTCGTTATGACATAGAGAATCTTTGAAGACCGTGCTGCATTGATGCTGAGGTTGGATGTTTGCGTTATCAGCTCTGTCTGTGTCTGGTTGGATAACTGAGGCTTTTCCATGGTTCTCTCTTTGAATGCTGTTGAAACAAATACAACTGAAAGTTCAGCAGAGAAAGGATAATGCATGTTAAATACAGAGTATTCACTGGCTCCTTCAGGCTCATTGTGTGACTTATATCTACACCCTGACTGAACAGCTTTTTATGGATTGCGTTATTATATTTTGACAAAGTTGGCAAACATTGATATTTGTTTAACATAACATACCTTGTCTTGCGACATAATAATGACATTGCACTGGCTATATTAGGCTGTCCCTTAAACTTGGAGGACAAAAAGGGCACTTACAGTAGATTGTCTAGTGCAAGCCATTACAGCAATGGGCGACAGAAGTCAGAGGCTGCAACAGGACATAATGAACTTGGGTCAACAAACTCCCCAAGTGCTGCACAAAATGAGCTTTAATGGGAAAAATGCAAGAAAATAAATATTATTTTCTTTAAAATGCCATTCAGGAAACACTGTGTAGATGTGTTGGAAGGTTTTGTGAAGCTTTATGGCTCAATAGGCAAGAAGTACAAAATGTATACCGCAAATCAAACTCTATACATCAACCAGAAATTACCATCTGCACCAGGAATGGCAGTGATAGCATAATGTTATGGGGATGCATTTATGTGGCATTGGCTGGGAACCTTGTCACAGCTGATAGGAAGATGAATGGTGGGTAAATAGTGCACTCCCCAGGAGCAACACAAAGTGGCTTTAAATGAAGTAAATCGATGTCTTTAGTGGACCAGTAAAATTATCTGAACCAAGACCTCAAACCTGCATCCTGTCGCTGCTGCCCAAATAACCTGATACAGCTTGAGAAACTGTTACCGGAAAAATGGACAAATATAGCACCAACTATTGTTGAAAGTAAGTTAACACTTCCAAAAATTCTACTAACTATTATTGCTGTCAGAGATATTACACCTAGTGGTATATTTACTAAAATGCTGTTTTTTAGAAGTAGAGATGCAACCAATCAGATTATAGCTACTATCGTCTAAAAGGTGCTTGATAAATCTTAAGCAGAATCTGGTTGCTATGGGCATTTTTTCCACTTCTAAAAACCTGCACCTTAGCAAATATATTCCCTAGAGGGAGAATACTTCTATTCATTGTTATTACTTTATCATTTACTGAAGATGAAAAATGGACAAAACAAAATTCCATTCTAAAAAATAAAAACTCCAGGCTGTGACATTGGGTATGCAAAAAAGGGGTGTTGGCTTAATTCTTTTTTAAGGCTCTGTATACATACCTTCCAACTGTCCCGATTTTGGCGGGGCAGTCCATTTATTTTGGGACTGTCCCGCTGTCCCACCCGTGGGCAGCAGTGTCCCGTGGCGGAGGAGGGGGGGGGGGGGAGGGGCAGGCAGTTGGGAGGCACTGACCGCTGGCCATGCCCCCGTAGTGATGGAAAATGGGGGAGTGGCTCGCAGCAGAAGCATTCCCATGAATCCACGCCCCTTTCAAACAGGCCATGGTCCCTTTTCGGGTGGGCGCGGCTTAGTCAATACGGGCAAATAGCATTTCCCATTATAAGTATGTTTACTTAAAAAAAAATATAACTAAAGGGTTTGGACCCCTTTAATACATTTAGGTGATACTAAAATAGTGTTTTAGTAAAAAAAAATGTTAACAAATCTGCCCCATATAATTTTACGGCAGATAAGAACAAGCTGGTCCATCTGCCCTAAGCATATTTCTTGTTATATTTTTTGTCAGTAGCCCATTAACCTACCAGTATATTTTTGGATTATGGGAGGAAACCGGGGTACCCGAAAGAAACCCACGCAAGCACAGGGAGAATATATAAACTCCACACAGTTAGGTCCATAGTGGGAATTAAACCCATGACCTCGGTTCTGTGGGGCAGTAATGCTAACCATTACACCATGCGTACTGTCCTTAATGGTAACGTAAAAGAATCTGAAGGTGTAACATAGTACTGTAGCTCAGCTACCATCTATTTAAACCAGCAACTGTACAGCCTGAATATAGCAAAATCACTTACACTTTTATGTGACAGACTGGAATTAAACAATTGCCTTAACACTCAGATATACTGTATATGTTTTAACATTCCAGACATTTGTATATATAGATTTTTTTATTTATTTTCCTATGAATAGTATAATAAATGTTATTTAACCGACTATTGGGATAGGGTGTTTATATCATTTCTAAATCATCTACATTGAAGCTGGGCAGGTTGTGACAAACTGACTGCTGTGTATAGCTAATACACAAGCATTCCGAGAAGCCCTGAGTCACCGGGAATACACTCAGATGATGGATCATCCAGTGAGAACAGAGGAGCCCAGCATCAGATGTTCCTGTGCTCCGACACTAGAAGATCCAGTGTACTGTGCATCCAGCTGACAGTATAGTTTTCCCCCAATAGGTCACATGTTTCTAATCACTGGCAGAGTAAACCTCCAAACAAGTGGCTCTAATATCCTTTGTAGCCTCATACTCCAATTGTTTTCCAATAAACAGCAAGAGCATCTCCCAAGCTCAATAAAATATAGCAAGTCCCTCTGTCAAGGTTATCACTGCGTGACTGAGTTTCAAAGGATAAAGACCAGGCCCGGTTACTGTCGTTAGCCTCGGTCAACTGTACCGAATGCTCCAGTGTGCCTGAAACATGGCTAAATTGGATTAATTTACAAAATGTAAAGTGGTAACAAATAAGCAGGTTATAATAATGTGCCTATCTGCATTAGGAGGCTGCGTATCAGATGTCCCCTTATATTAAACACCATGAAAATGATAGAGGTTATCATGGCCATGTGATATGATTACTACAGACTCATGTAAGAATAGTAGGAATTCATTTTCTGCTGATAGAACAGAGAAACCTCGGTAACCAACCTGTGTAACGGATGCCAGGTGGGACTTAAAAGACAGATATTTATGGTCGGATGGTTACCTGGAATGCTGCAGTTCTATTCAACGTGGGATCATTCTACAGTCTTGTTACAATAACACCCTTAGATACCAGACAATAATGTCCTCTACAGCTGCCCGTTCCCTCTTTTTATAGGTAGGGAGGGGCGCATTGGAGGATAATTGACCCTACAATGGAGAACCCTCTCAAAGAAAAGAGAAACTTTACACCTCGAATGCTATTGAAATTCTCCAACAACAGGACGCTTTGCAGCTTACATAGACATTCTTTGGTAGTAACAGACCGGACTTGTTCTACCCCTGTGTACTTTAAACAGCTGTTAAAACATACATGATAAACCCTTCAGTCATGTAATATACAGACTTAAGACACATATGTAAAATATATGTTATCCAGATGCTATATATCCTGATGGATTGGATACAATATAGCTTGTACTTTGGGTTTAGAGTTTGTTTCTTTATTTTACACATTACATCTCTTTGTTTTATTACAGTAACAGTGTGTTGAACTTGACCTGAAAAGGATAACACCTGACAATCCCTGACTCCACTCTTTAACAACTGCATGTTTTCCCCTTTTACCATATAGAGGGATAAGCTCATTCAAACTTCTTGGCATGTGGTACTTCACATTTCTGTTTAACCTGTTCCATTGTTGAAACTCTGTGAATAAATGCAATCTATATAATATAATCGACTGATGATAAAATGATGTCATTATGTTGGAATGTAATGCCAGTTGGTATGACCTCTGACCCCTCCCACCAGTATTAGAGATGCACAGGAGAGAATGAGGAGACTGTGATAGAAAGAAACAGTGGGGATAGAGAGAAGGAAAAGTACAAACATTTAATTTGCTATATGGTCTTTTCAATAGAAGTGGTGTTTTGCCCTGTTCTAGTCCACTACGTTCCACATTGCACAAATTTGAAGGGTGAATGTAATGCACTAAGAAAGACCTAGTACATGCTAACGATGAAACACTGCAACCTTTATCCTCGATCACATTTTGCCCTAATAATTGTTACTGACAATACAAAAATGCCCAAAAAAACAAAAAACAAACTTACCTTGGTATACAACTGCAAAACCCTGGGCCTGATTGATGCGATCAGAAAAGAAATACAAGATGACAAAATCTAACGAGATATTGAAGCCATGTGCTGGGTGGTTCCTGCCATCAAAGCGTACCATAACCTGCTTTGTATACCCATCCAGAAGCTCCACCATATCTCTTGAGTCTTTAATGTCAAAGAAAGTGAAGTTAAAACGGATTAGAGAAGCTCCTGGAACTTGAATTGTCCAATAACAAGCTTTTCCTGACCCATACGAGTCTGGAAAATCCGGTGAGTAGATAACTGCAGAATCCTTTGTGTAATTCCCACCACAGGCTCCAATCAAAGCTATGAATAGAGAAGAGATTGTTAATATATTAACTTCACATTGTGTTAGAATTTCATTACTTCTAAAGGAGAGAAGACATCAAGTGGTCAGCACACAACATTCTCACTTTCTTCACCAGTAGGTTCAAGTTGATTGTTGTTCATAAAAATGGTGTGCCACTACATATACTCAAGAATATTGAAAAGCCTGGGGAAGCCATTTAACAAGATCACATATCACCTTTTGCTATGGTATCTCTGGATAGTGATATCATAGACTTGACATGAAAAAAATGCTTTATTATTATTATTATTTTGTTTTTTTCATTTGCTCCTGGTTGTAGCCCACATTGGGGCTTCCAGTGCAGTGCCCATGCAATAACTGTCAAAGCCGAGTCACACTGGCATACAAGGAACCAGAGCAGTTGGAGCAGTAAGAATCCTCTTACCAGTGCTAGCCAGTATCGCTGCGGGGCTGAACATTGCTCACCTGTGAATTGTTAGGAATTTGGAACAATCAAAATTGTTTAGCATATTTCATCTCAGTGACTTTAGAACAAATGCTAGGTGATCATAATTGTAAGGCATTTATACTGAGCAGCAGCAGCAGCAATTGTTCAATTTTACTTCTTTCTGTTAGAACATTGTGGACAAGTCGTTATTCACACCGTTTATCTATCACTACATGAAATGACAGCTTCTTTTTCGGTTGATCAGTTTCTTGTGAACAAATCTGCCTGTACCTCGTCTTTTTTGGGATTCATCTTTTAACGTACCACGTCGACCACACAACCAAGTCTGTTTCAGTTTCTATCTTCAATAATGAGATTAAAATGGCCATAATAGTAAAGAGTATATACTGAGTATTTGGATAATGTTAGATAAGTCACTAAAGAAAGATGAGGAGTTAGCTGAACTGAGATGTGAAATGGATGATTGCTGTTACAAATGCAGGTTGAGTATCCCATATCCAATGGATGATTGCTGTTACAAATACAGGTTGAGTATCCCATATCCACATATTCCAAAGTACGGAATATTCCGAAATACAGATTTTTTTTTTTTAGTGAGACTGAGATAGTGAAACCTTTGTTTTATGATGGCTCAATGTACACAAACTTTGTTTATTACACAAAGTTATTAAAAATATTGTATTAAATGACCTTCAGGCTGTGTGTATAAGGTTTATATGGAACATAAATGAATTGTGTGAATGTACACACTTTGTTTAATGCACAGAGTTATAAAAAATATTGGCTAAAATTACCTTCAGGCTGTGTGTATAAGGTGTATATGTAACATATATGCATTCTGTGCTTAGATTTAGGTCCCATCACCATGATATCTCATTATGGTATGCAATTATTCCAAAATACGGAAAAATCCCATATCCAAAATTCTTCTGGTCCTAAGCATTTTGGATATGGGATACTCAACCTGTATTTACAGACCAATATATAAATAAGGTGTATACAAGATGCTGGGTTTGGAAAGTATCTATGAGAGTTGGCATGATCCAGATATTTTCAGCATAACAACTCTGTTTGAGGTCCGGTAGCCACAAACCATAAATCTTCTCAATGCAGTTATACTGTAGTAATCTTTTATTGTGTCAAAGTTAACATTGCAGTAGTGAGAGCTTTCATCTGAGAACAGAGTATGTAGATGCCAGAGTATGTAGATTACCACGGGCCTATTGTGCAGCTGCCTCTATCCATACCTCCCAACTGTCCCGATTTTCACGGGACAGTCCCGGCCAAATAGGTCAGAGAGTCCCTCCTTAGCATCTCCCGATGTTGCATCTCCTGAATATTATCTAATATTAGAATTTTAACATCATGGGCTGGTAAGCTTTTTCAGACCAGGCCTAGTAATTACAGATTCACTAATCCACTTATGAAAATATTCATCTATAACCATAAAAGTAAAGTATCTTGATCAATGTTAAATACCTTGCAACATCTACACAAGCTAAACTAGTACAAAATAGGCCACACCCTAAATCTGTCCACATCCCGCCTCTAATCAGCACCAACCTCACACAGAAAGAACCACTTTTTACCAAACTCAACACCTTTTATGCATGTGACGATCAGGACAATTCAGCAAATTTTGTCAAGTTGTGTTTGGATATCAGTTCATGGTTACACTGGCGTATTTATAATGGGTGCAGTGTTTGCGATGCACGCGGGCCCCTGAAGCCAGGGGGGACCACACTGCACACACTGCAGCCATATCTGGAATACTTACCCCTACGAAGTCCCACACCGACATCAGCAGCGCTGTTAAAGCACCATTTTCACAGAGGTCTGCACACGAGCAGTACAGAAATTACTGGGTAAATGGCTGCCGCGCCATTTCCCCGGAGATCTGCGCATGTGCAGTAGAGTCTGAGCCCTCTAGTGCTCAGTCTCTCAGCGCTGCCAGCCGAGAGGTGGGGGCCCGAACGGAGGTGGACATTGGCCTCCTCCTCTCTTAAAGCGCCCATGCACGGTTAGTAGTGAGTGGTGGTCTTATATCCGCTCACTTTTAGTTAAAATTATCCTTTGTGTATCATTACACATTTTAGTAGTGAACATACTTAGTGCTGAGTAGTGTTTTTATATCAGTACACATTAATGAGTGGTGATTTTTTTATAAGTAGTGTTTGTATATCACTGCAGGTTTTAGTAGTGTCATCGTTTAGTGATGAGTAGTGTCTGTATATCAGTACACATTTAGTAGTAAAGAATAGACAGTAGTACTATAGTATGGAGTATAGTATATAGTATTGAGTTGTGAATATATAAGTACAGAATTAGTGCTGAGTAGTGTTTATATATCAGTACACGTTTAGTAGTATAGAATATATAGTAGTATAGGGATGTAGTTGTGTGACCGTCGGTGGGGAGGCATGCCGTCCATAGAGTGGCAATAGAACCTGTGGCTAGTGCAGTGAGCCACCGAGCCCGCTGCATGGCGAGCACAGCAATCCCGCAATGGGCTTTGTTGCGCTCGACACCCCCACCCCACTGGCAGTCTAAACATCGGGATACCGGCATTGGTATGGTAACCGGCGGGATCCCAAACGCTGGTCACCCATACCCAACCATAGTATAGAATATAATATATAGTATTGAGTTGTGCATACTGTATATAAGTTCAGAATTAATGCTGAGTAGTGTTGGTATATCAGTACACATTTAGTAGTGAGTGGTGTTTGTATATCAGCACACGTTTAGTGCTAAGTAGAGTTTTCACATCAGTGCATGTTTAGTTCTAAGTAGGGGTTCAGTATGTTATACCGGCGGCCAGAATGCCGCCTCTCAGAATACCGACAACAGCATCCCGGCCATCAGTATGCCGGCAGCGGGGCGAGTGCAAAGAGTCTATTTCCAATCTGTGTATGTCATGGACACCCACGAGTGGGAATAGCCCGTTAGCTGGCATGGTCAGCGGCCGGGATCCCGGCGTCAGTATCCTGACCACCGGGATACCGACCGTTGGCAACTTAACTGCATCCCCTAAGCAGTGTTTTTATATCAGTACATGTTTTACTAGTGAACATGTTTAGTGCTATGAGTAGTGTTTGCATCTCAGTATACATTTAGTAGCTAGTACTTAGTGGTGTTAGCATATCAGCACACGTGTAGTGCTAAGTAGCATTCATATATCAGTACATGTTTAGTAGTGTAGACGTTATGTACTGAGTTGTTGTGAGTCTATATAAGGTCACAATTAGCGCTGAGTGTTTTTATATCAGTACAAGTTTAGGGGCCTATTTTTTAAGGTCCACTTTCTTCCCACATTAACAAGAACAGATTAATTAAAGTGGCAATTAATAACTGCAGTCATAGTGGCACAGTGCGTCCGATAAGAGGCTGTTTTGACAATGACTTCTCCCATTAAAACCCCCTCATGAATTAAGGGGTTGATAAGATGTATAAAAAGGCCGCTTAGTTTTGAGTGATGTTAGTAGACATGGGCCCTCATTCCGAATTGTTCGCTCGCTAGCTGATTTTAGCAGCAGTGCAAACGCTAAGCCACTGCCCTCTGGGAGTGTATCTTAGCAGAAGTGCAAACGAAAGGTTTGCAGCATTGCTACAAAAAAAGATTGTGCAGTTTCTGAGTAGCTCGAGACTTACTCCTAGCTAGCGATCACTTCAGACTGTTTAGTTCCTGTTTTGACGTCACAAACACGCCCTGCGTTCGGCCAGCCACGCCTACGTTTCCCCAGCCACTCCTGCGTTTTTATCTGGCACGCCTGCGTTTTTACACACACTCCCCGAAAACGGTCAGTTTCCACCCAGAAACACCCACTTCCTATCAATCACTCTGCGGCCAGCAGGGCGACTGAAAAGCGTCGCTAGACCTTGTATGAAACTGCATCGGCTTTTGTGAAAGTACGTCGCGAGTGCACACTGTGCCCCATACGCGTGCGCAGAAGTGCCGCTTTTTTACCTAATCGCCGCACTGCAAACGAAAGCAGCTAGCGATCAACTCGGAATGAGGGCCATGCTTCATGTAAATTTGTACCCGCAAACCTTCTGCTGTACAAGCATGCTGTGAACACAAGACATAACTGCATCACTGGCTGTCTTTGAAATGTTGGGACATATGCTGCATGTTTCCTGTACTGTCTGCAGATATCACAGACATTATCCATTAATGTTCATTAGACCAAGACAAGGACACGGTCTATATTTTTGATACTGGTCACCAACACACAATGGAAACCGCTGGTTTGCAAGCAGGCTAGAACAACACGTGTACATCATACTTGCATACTTTTGGAAAAGCATTTCAGGGAGATTGTGAAAGCAACACCTATAACAGCAGTGATAAAGTGGACATACACTGCTCCGCCTGAGAGGCGTGTCTTAAAAGTGACCTACTGTACATCCAAGTGTAAACAAGTCCCAGAGCAGTTTTAGATTTGCAGTATATTGCATATATTGCAGTTGTTTCTAGTTGATGAAAGTACAGTGATAAGGGGGGTACTCACGGAGCGATATTCTAAGCAATCTGACTAGATTGCTTAGAATTTGAGCATTATCGCTCTGTGTGTACCCCCTACAGCGATAGCAATGCGCAGCCCCGCGCATCGCTATCGCTGGTGCTAGATTGGTGCATGCAGGCCAGATTGGTACAGATTGGCCAGTTCGCTCAGCACACATCTCTCCCGCATCGGCCCTTCTATATGGGCCTTTACTTTTGATATAAATTACCTCAAGAAACCTTGATAATGCATGTAGCCATAGCGATCAGTGGGGCAGATGAATTAAGCCTGGAGAAGTGATAAAGCAGTGATAAAGAAGTGATAAGTGGAAGGTGATAAACACACCCATACCTCCCAACTTTCCTGATTTTCGTGGGACACACCCATTTTTTTTGGGCGGGGGAGGGGGCAGCTGGGCGGCTCCTGTCACTCGCTGCTCTGCTTAGCAGAGCAGTGTCTATTCACGGAGTCAAGAGAGACTGGGGGCATGGCCAGAAGCTCACAGAGTGCGGGTCATGGCCTCATAGTGATGGGAAATGGGGGCGTGGCTTGCATTTGTGTCATTACAATGAAGTCACAGACCCTTTACTGAAGCCACATCCCCTTTTCCCAGGCGGGCGCAGCTTCGCCGTGCCAGAGTTCCACTACCGTGCTTCTGAAAGTTGGGAGGTATGCACACCAGCTAATCAGCTCCTAACTGTCATTTTTCAAACCGTAAGGATTCGCTGGTGCGTTATCACCTTTCACTTATCACTGCTTTATCACTTCTCCAAGCGTAATACATCTTTATTTTATACATGTTTATTTTTTATTTATTTTAGAGCATGTAAAAGCTACTTTATGGGAGTAAGGTGCAATCAGGGAGATTTCTAGGCTCTTCAGGGAGTCAGGGAGATTGCTTCTATTCCAAGGAGTCTCCCTGAGAATCAGGACGAGAGTTGGCAAGTACAGTAAACTGTACATGAAAGGCAACAAAATCTTTGTGCACAGCTTGTGTAATGAGGCTGTTTATTTTACATGTATCTATAGTGAAATGTTAGTACAGGACAAATGTCTGGACATCCAGTTTTTGCTTAACAAATGTTTATGTAAATGTGTAATCTACATATTTGCAATGTTGAAAGGTTCAGGAGAACCTTGATTTGACATCTGCATAACTGCAGTGGTTGATATTATGTTTTTAATACTGAAACATTCATTTAAAATAACGTGCTGTTTCTGCCAAAAATTATGGGAACGATCACAAAAATCTTATTGTGTCCAGACAAACTTTCCAACAATGCTAAGAATGCATAACTTAGAGAAACTGACAGCTGCAAATGTGTTTGTGCAGATTTCAGGCTAAAAGCAGCTTTTTTTCTAAGCACAAATTTACAAGGACGGAATGACCAATGGTACAGAACAGTATCTTGTCATCTACTCTGAGCATTTATGTCAACATGCATTTCACACATAGAGCTAATGCATGAAATGCAAGTATATGGATCTTCCAGATAGGCTCAATCACATTTGGGTGACTGAAACAGTTGTGAATTGGAACCTAGGGGGTTATTTAAAGTTGATTGCAGTTTTTGCTAAACTGCTACTGATCAACTCGCATGCTGGGGCCCGCCCAGCACAGGGCAAGGCAGCCCAGCATGTTTAGCGCCGCCATGCATTGCGATCGCATTTACATTGTGATCACATCGCAGATTGGGAAAATACAGGATGACACCTGCCGGCGCAGCCTAGCAGGGTACGCAGGTGCACCGCCGCCATGTTTCCAATCACAGGAAATGCAGGAGACATCATTGGGCACACCCGAAAACAGCCATGACACACCTGCGTGTCCTGCTCTGCTCCGCCTCAACGACATGTTGTCGCCACCAAACGACGTCTCCCCACCTCCCTCTTCCCCCGCTTGTCAATAATTTTGCAATTGCATCCTTCCGGGATAATGAAAGTTTGTGCATGCATGCGCTGCGCATGTGTGATGCATGCACTGCGCATGCGCAGGCCGTCTGAAAAGCGTTAATTTTTGCAACATTACGACCACCTCTGAATAGTTCCCTTAGTTCCATAGAAGGGTACAAGGAGGGAGATGAAAGGAAGGTCAGCTTTATCTCTTTATTAGCTTTACCAGATGCCTATTAGGGTGTATACACCATAGGAGCAATAGCTCACACTGATGGTGACTAGATGTGGTTAGATTTCCTTGGAAGCAGCAGCAATGCAAACATATGTTAATGCAGCAGGGGGAAACTGGTATAAATAGACACCTCCTGCATGCATGTGTGATCCTATGCTGCGTTGGTGGACGCAGAACCGGATGACCTGCGACACCATCGACTAGCTGAGATACCCATGAGGCTACACAGATCCGCCACCGCAGCTCTGTCACTGAGGGCAGGAAATCTCCTTCCGAAGACAGAGACCATGACCTCTACACTCCTACAAACAAAGACAACACTCCATTTTGGGAAACAAAGGCCGGGATTGCCTGCCCCCCGCCCCCAAACCCCCATGTCAGATGGCACAGGACCCATACTGCACATGCCCAGTACAGGTCTGGTGTATGCGCAAAGTACCGAACAGCGGTACTTTGCGTTTTTACCACAAGGGCATTGGGACCTGAATCAGGCCCACTGAAACTGGAAAGCCAATAGCTTAACTTACTATAAACTACACAGTTGAAACAATCACAACTGTATTTATTATAATGATCATTTCTTTATAGAGCCACCAATTACACAACGTTGTACAGAGAATAATTGTCACATCAATCCCTTCCCAACTTGATCTAAATTCCCTTCTACACAAGTACATTAGGGCACATTTTAGTCAGGACTCAGGAGCCATTATGTTTTTGGACTGTGGGAGGAAACCGGTGTACCCATGGGAAACTGTCACAAACAGAGAGAGAACATACAAACCCCAAACATTTAGGGACCAGGTTGGGAATCACACTCATGAGCCCAGTGCTGGGCCAGCAGTGGCACCTATAGACAGAAAGCATTGTCCTTTTTATTCTTCTCCTGGGGATGGATGTAGGTCGCTGAACTAGTTAGTATAGGTCTCTTTGCTAATTGCATTCTCTAGATTTTTATTTCCCTTCTCTGCCACTAAAATCAGGCAGGCAACAGGGTGCATCAACAGGCTCCCACTGGCTATCATGCCCAGACTGCTAATCGGTAAATGGTCCACAACTGTGCCCTGTATAACAGGAAATGCAATCCGTAGTCCATGCCTCAAACGTTTGTTCACCACCATCATTCTCTGTGCCCTTTTTAGCTATCTTTGCTTCTTTTTAACATTCTCTGCTTCCTCTGTCCTTCAGGTGTTTCCCCTTCTCTTGGGTGCATATTGGGCTGGACACATGAAGAATGGCCAATACAAAAGTAACAAAACAGATACTTGGTCCCTTCCTCGGATGGCGGTCATTAGGTTGACATAAGTTAGGTCGACATACATTGGGTCGACCACGTTTGGTCGACATGCATTAGGCCGACATGATCACTAGGTTGACATGGTCATTAGGTCGACATGTACTAGGTCAACATGGAAAAAGGTCGACATGAGTTTTTCACAATTTGTTTTCATTTTTTTGACCTTTTTCATACTTAACAATCCATGTGGACTACAATTGGGAATGATAACCTGCGCCGAACGCAGCAGTAGCGGAGCAAGGCACTGTGCCCGAAGCATGGTGAGCGAAGCAAGCCATGCGAGGGGTCACGGTGCACTAATTGGGGTTCCCCGTCACTTTTCGAAGAAAACGACACAAAAAAAGTTAAAAACCTCATTTCAACCTTTTTCCATGTCGACCTAATGACCATGTCGACCTAGTGACCATGTCGACCAAACGTGGTCGACCCAATGTATGTCGCCCTAACTCATGTTGACCTAATGAACCACACACCCCTTCCTCAGTGCACTGTGGTTCAGGTCATTCTGGGGCACATATAACTGACTGGGCTAAAGCAAAATAGTTATGAATTGGGAGCCACTCAGGTGTCAAGTTACCTTGCCCATTATTACCTGGCCAGACTGTAAACAGTAGGGTGGTGCCTAATACAGCAAGCTGTTTTAATGTAGAATTAGCAGTAGCCAGTGATATTGATACCTGTACAGCATAAGTCTATACAAAATAAACTAGTGAAAACAGAAGTACAGTATATAGCATTCAAGGAAATTTGAAAATGGCCACTTAGAACCTGATAAGACAACAGCTTGCACTCAGCTGCCTAAAAGACTGCATACATTACAAATGCATGTAATTCTGCCATGGTATTTGAATATTTTCAGTTAAACTGAATCCGCTTATTTTAACTCCACAGAGAGAATAGATAGAATGACCAAGGAGATGTGTTTTGGGAGAGATGCTATAAATTTAAATTTCCCTTATTACACTAATGATTCATGTTCATCTGTGCAAAATAATAAAATACATTAGTTTTCTATTGTAATCCCAAATTCTTAGCACTAACAAAGTTATCTCTACTGCAGGTCACCCAGGGTAAATTACCTCCATATTTGACATTGTGAGAGATGTTATTCACCTTACATTTTCTGGATAATGTCCATGTTATCCACGTTTGTAACACAACATATTTATTTATGAAAGAACTTTTGGCTGCATACCCTGAAAGACTTGCTGAAACTATTCCTTTCTGAGGCTGTATATTTACTTCCTGTCTGCATGTCATGCTTAAAGTAACCCAGACAATCATTTCACACTACTGGCTACAACACATTTTGTTGATATGAGTAAGAAGTAGACACAATTCTCTTTCCTGAGGAGAAAATGCCGTGTCCCGCTTATTGTTATATCTCAGCATATGCCAGTAGTAATGCCAGGTCAGGTGGAAATTATATTTGGCAAAATTACCAAAATCACTGAGTGATGAAACATGATTGAAATCCAGTGTATGCCACCCCGCCCACCTCTACTAAACCCCAGACAACAACCTTCTGTTCTGGTTCCATGCCCCGGCCTTCAAGGCTCAGAACCAAGATCTAAATTCAGAGCCACATACTTGACTTCCCGCAAATGGAAGGCGTGTGTCACCACAGCTGTGTCTTTCTCCTCAAATGTTCTTACTCAAGCTGACCTCTAAGTACACAATGGTCTGCCCACTCACACTAACAAGACTGCACTGCATTGTTCTCACAGGCAGGCCTTTCACAGACTGGAAGCAAGAAGCAGTAAATGTTTACTAGAAATGAGGGTACATCTCGACCACAATCTCATGTGGCTTTTGGACATCATGAATTTCCACTGGACTTATGACAAATCAAGTTCTGATCCAGACCACTTTCTTTTGTCAGGAGGAAATGTTGCAGAAAGCATAACAAATTTTTTTGACTCAGATTCTCCATTAAAAAAATAAAAACTAGTTTAACCTATTGGATTGACATCACAATATAGACTGAGCTGAATGTGTGGCTGTTTACAGAGCTTATCTTTCATGAAGTTACATTGCACTGTCTGAATGTAACAATTCCATGTTCAGGCCTATGAGGGTAATTCAGACCTGATCGCTCGTTAGTGTTTTTTTGCAGTCCAGAGTTCGCATAGTCGCCGCCCACCGGGGAGTGTATTTCAGCTGTGCAAGTGTGTGATTGCATGTGCAGCTGAGCGGTACAAAAAAACTTTGTGCAGTTTCTGAGTTGCCCTGAACTTACTCAGCCGCTGCGATCACTTCAGCCTCTCCGGGGCCGGAATTGATGTCAGACACCCGCCCTACAAACGCTTGGACACGCCTGCGTTTTTCCTACCACTCCCTGAAAACGGTCAGTTGCCACCCACAAACGCCTTCTTCCTGTCAATCTTCTTGCGATCGGCTGTTCAAATGGATTTTTCGTAAAACCCATCACACAGCAATGATCCGCTTTGTACCCTGCGGTGCATGCGCAGTTCTGACCTGATCGCAGCGCTACAAAAAATGCTAGTGAGTCATCAGGTCTTAATTACCCCTATATACTGAAGCGTATGCATCGTGCAGCACTCTGGTTTATACCAGGCATACAGTACATCACACCTCTGGTTTCAGCCACTTTGATTTGCTTGTGAAATACACATTCAGGATAAAGAGTCAATAAAACTTAAAACATCTCTAATACAGCATAATAATTACAACTCTCCATATTGTGCATTAATAAAAAATAGCTAAAACATGGCATGCGTGCAAACACATAATATATGCATGAGGAAGGGAGAAAGCATTAGCTTCAGAGATTAATTTGCAACCAACGATCAGGAGTGGTTAGTTAGTGTGAGCAACAGCAGGTATTTTACACCTGCTCTCAGGCACCCACAAATGATGCGGCTTAGACAGGAATATATGCGTCTTGTGGCTGTACATATCACTTAGCAATTATGCAAACTTGCTCTTACTTATCTGCTCCCTCCAACCTCTCCGGACGCACGTGTCAGATTTACATAATTCTCCAATCAATTTACTGTAGGGTGCAGCCCCGCATTGCTTAATGTGTATGTAAGGCCATATGGCCACACACATGCAAGTAGTAGTTACCAGAGGGGGATACAAAAGATCATTTGTTTGGAAAATAAAATGTGTTAATGTAGCCTATAGGCTGCAATTGCTAATGCCATCTAAAGATGGTGTTTGCTAACAGGGCTAAGCTTTTCAGAGCTTGGTAAATGGGACATTTCCCAAGTGTCCACAGAAGGTTCTGAGTACTGCTGCTGTGACTGGTAAGAGAGGGATGACAGCAGATATCTCTGATACTTGCTGCAGTACTCCCTTCTTAAATAGCCTTTTCTTAAATTGAAGATAAACCTCAATTTGTAATTTTATAAGTATGACCCTAAATGAGGCCCCTGGTGTGAGTTTGTAACCGAAGCTGTCCTCACACTTCAGCACAAAAACTTAACGCAGTATCACCATCATATATTGGTACTTTTACACATCTAGGACAGGCAAACACAAAACATAGGGGGGGAAATGTAATACGGTGTGAGAATCAGAAAATGAGAGATTTTGGTAAAATTCGCCTGGTTTTTTTTTTGGTTTTTTTTACAATGGCAATCATTTACATGGCAAAACCAGGTTGAATTTGCCATGTAAATGATTGCCACTTTAAAAAAAAAACCAGGAGAATTTTACCAAAATCTCTCACTTTCTGATTCTCACACCCTATGACATTTCCCCCTTGGCATGTATTTGTTACTAGCCTGTTTACTAGAATTTTAAAGTTAAATGACTTCTCTGTAGGCTTTCTCAATTTATTTACCTTGACAAACCCATGTAGTAAGAGCAAGATATGTTTGAAATATTACAGCACAATTCCATTGCATCAGAATGCTAGTAAAATGCAAGTTGCTGATGCCTACTCTCCCGGAAATCTGAGAGACTCGCGAATTTCGGACAGTTGCCCTGCACTCCCAGTACAGTAGACCTGCCTTCCAGATAACGCACACTTCACCAGTGAGGTGGAAGGTCTAGGGCAGTGATGACATTATTTGCCATGCCCATGCAGCTCCCCCCTGGACCGACCCTCTGGTATTCTACCAGAGTGAACCGCGGTAAAGTCGGCAAGCTTGCAGAAGATACAGTGGGTTATCAGAACAGTTTTGTCATTATATTAGACTGAAAAATACATTAAATTAATGCCAGTGGCTATGAGGTCTATTGCACCTATATACCTAACCGTTCCAGATGTAAACTTTTCAGCATAAAATATAATTAAAAAAACTCTGTAATATATGTACAATTTTAAGCAACCAAGTCATCAAGTTAATTTTTGTGAAGCTCTTGGCAGCCCATTGCTGATGTGGATGAAACAAAAGCATCCTTTGCTGTAACATGAAGAAAATGGGCTAGAAAATAGTAACTTTGCCCTGGGATTCTGCATTATACATTATTTGCATACACACAGCGGGCAGTATAAGCATCTTCACCTCCAATTGCTGGGATGTGGGTGTACTGGGCACTTGTGTGCCACTTAGTGACCATTACAAATGTTTGTATTTTACACGGAAATTGCAGCTTTCTTACTATACTCCTGCAGGATTCCGCAGTTCTGTCATAATCTTCCACTTCCAACACAAGAGCACGTTTCTAAATTATAATCATTTGAAAAAAGGAAATCTGCAGACTGCAAGTCCAACTTCTTAATTCAGCAGTCTCTCCGCACCTTCATGGCGTGCCTGCTTAACCTCTGTGCCAGCTTCCAACAGCAAAGTCTCATATTCATGAGGCAATTTTATCATCACACAAGGAAATAATATCCTCTGACTCTGACAAATGGAGAATGCTGATGCACAGACACTAATGACATCATTCTGGGGTAGTTTTTATAGACCCTTAAAAATGAGCGGGTACGGGTGGGTACAGCGTACCCTTAAGAATTTAGCCGTGGGTACGCCGTACCCACCGCTGACGGGCCGCCGCTCCCTCCGCTGCTGCTGCTGTGAGGGGAGGAGAGCACAGCGTTCGCCTCTCCTGCCCCTCCTGCCTCCTTCAATTCAGCTCCAGCACGTGAGCCAATCAGAGCTCGCGGACCGGCACCCAAGGAGACTGAGGGACAGGAGAGGCACAGGCTGCGCTCTCCTCCCCTCACACACACACACACACACACACACACACACACACACACACACACACAGGACAGCAGCGGTGAGCAGCAGGGGAAGGGGGGGCATGTATACCTGGCACTGGGGGCATATCTGGCACTGGGGGCGTATCTGGCACTGGGGGGACATGTATATCTGGCACTGTGGGGACATGTGTATCTGGCACTGGGGGCATATCTGACACTGAGGGTATATCTGGCACTTGGGGGACATGTGTATCTGGCACTGGGGGCATTTCTGTATCTGGCACTGGGGGCATATCTGGCACTTGAAGGCATATCTGGCACTGTGGGGGCATTTCTGTATCTGGCACTGGGTGGCAATGCATATCTGACACAGTGGGGGCATTTGTGTATCTGGCACTGTGAGGCAATGTATATCTGGCACTCTGGGGGCATTTGTGTATCTGGCACTGTGGGGCAATGTGTATCTGGTCCTGTGGGGCAATGTATATCTGGCACTGTGGGGCAACGTGTATCTGGCACTATTGGGGTCATATGTGTATCTGCCCCTCCCCTGCCCTCCCCCCATGTGTGTATCACGCCCCCATTTTCATTGGCCACGTCCCATGTGGCATTTGGCCACACCCATTTTTGGCACGCACACACAGTACCTATAAGACATTTTTTCTACTTGCACCACTGATGATCCCTGAACTCCTGAAATACATTAATAATATATGAGAATACTTGTGTCTATGGGCCTAATTCAGACCTGGTCGCTGCAAAGACAGCGATCACAGGATGAAGCCCTATGTGTTGTGCGCACTGCGCGTGCACACACAGTAAGATGGGAAAGTATCTCACATGTGCAATTGCCTCTGCTCTGCGTCCCCCCACATGTCAGAAATTATAATCGTAGATGTGCTACTTTTAGCACATCCATGATCTGCTCTGAATTAGGCCTATTAGTGACTTAAAATAAAAGCCCCCAAAAAGTTGTTTGTTTAACACACTGTGGAGCTGGAGACATTTGTAATGCATGAATGTACAGTACACCCTGTTTCCTACAACCTCTTGACAGTTGCCCCTGGCCAGTAACATATTGTTCACAGCTAGTCTGTCTTTTGGGAGGCAGAGGTATGAAATGACGACAGCTCTAAAATGCTTGAGACCTGCTTTTGGCAGCTGTTAGTCTAGATGCCAGGCTGGTGAGGTATCTATTGTTAGATCTACTCCCAGAGGTTCTGGCCTTTTTCAATTCTGCATGCAAGACCACATTGTGATGTTGATCTTATGATCTCTTTTTGATGCATTAGAATTTATTTCATGCACAAGTATGACTAGTGAGGTTAATCCTGACGACAGAAGGAGAAAGCAACAGCTCAGATGGTAAGGGATTGGAAGGGTATTATTAATTCTCAAGATTGTTTCAATTTACATATGACGTTTCCTTTTCATAGGTGACTGGCATCATGATTATTATTAGCAGTAATTGTATTAATATTGTTATTTTTATAAAATATATTATAGAATACCAGACCGATTTTGCTGGTTTTGATTCTAATTCATCGTCTGGTTTTGCTTTGGATTCACCATGACTCGTTTTAGTTTTGGTTTTGTATTTTTTCCGAAAATACTTGTATTTTCTTCTTTTACTACTTATACCGCTTTCAGATCGCAAATGCCGGATCCCACCCGGTAAGAGAAACGTGTCCTTACCGGGTGGGATCCGGCATTTGCTCTGCTATGTTGGCTTTCCGACCCGGCAATATACTGGGTCGGTTGCCATAGCAGCGGGGTGGCGCAGCAGCAGCAGGGGCGGGGGTGGAGGCGGCGCTGGGAGATGATCTCATCTCCTGCGCCGCCTCTCCCTATGCTGTGAATGGGAGCCATGTCGCAACGACACGGCTCCCATTCACACTGCGCCTGACCCGGTATTCAACCCGGGTATAATCCTTCTTTTATACCGGGTTAAATTACCGGGTCAGGCGACCCGCTAATTCGACCCGCTAATTCACGCAAAGTGCTTTCACATCGCACACTGACCCGTGTCAACACAGCAATATGCCGTGTCGATACCGGGTTATTTGTGCGATGTGAAAGGGGTATTACTGTGGTTTTACAAACACTATAAATGGTTTGACAAATGTTGTCAGGATTTGGGTAAAAATAATTCTACATTTAAGAGTTGGATTTGTTGGTCCTATGGCATGGTATTACAATGGCCTTCTTATCATGGCAAAGAGCTGTTTCCACTGGTACCTGACTTACACAAACAACATCCTCATCATCAGTATCCTCATTAGCGCCATTGTCAGCTACACAAATATCCCCCTCATCCTCTTGCACTTCACTGCAGTGGGTCTCTGTACCCACTGCCTCTCCTTGTCACCCACTGCCTCTCTCCATCACCATTCATTGCCTCTCCTTGTCACCCACACTCTCTGTCACCAACTCCCCATAACCCTCTGCCTCTCTACCTCATATTGTGAATTTGGCGTGGGGCTGAGGAGAGGGACCCAAAGCATATTTTTGCACCTGGGTCAAGTTCAGTCACTACAACTGCCAGTTTTGCTATTGCAGAAAAGAGAATTTCCAGATGCACTTCAACACTTTAGACACACAAAAGTGCACATGTAATAAACACAATCTCCCCTCATTCTCATTATTCATCATTGATGAGAAAAATAAATCCCCATTAAATAGCCTGTTTTGGGGTGCTGCAGCCGAGTTAACCCATAGGTCTGGGAACTTATCCCAACTTCTCTGGGTTAACTCCTGTTAACACGGTATTTACCTGGCGAGAAAAAGGGGCTGTAACTGAAGAGCCCTGAGCATTAAAGCATGGTAAATTACCGCATCTGAGTTTCCCTTATAGTGGTTTGTGTTATGTTCAGCAGCTTAGTAACTCAACTCCGTTCTCTCTACACATGACGTAGCATGGTTTCACGAGCACCTACAAATGTTCTTTGCAGACAAATAGCTGCACAAGCACAAATAAAGCACTAGTGTAGCTATTTGTCTGCTCATAAATTATTCTTATTTCCATACTTTTGGAGGCCTTGCATGTGCACAAATAGGGCCTGATTCAGACTCGCATGCAGTCCAGATTAGGTCGCAATGATCAATGGCTTTGGGATTGCGCATGCGCCCAGCCATAGTGCTCACAGGCTGTGATGTTACTGCAATGCCGCTCCTAGTGTCCTGGACCATGCTGCAGGCATTTCGGGAAGGAGACGGACAGCGTTCTATTACGGAGGCCACCAGATGGTACAAGGTGACGCTCACGTAATTACACTTGCCCAGCAGTCTTTTAGCCTCTTGCAATGCTAGGATTCACTTTTAGCAGCCGCCTTTCCAGGGTGAATTAGGTCCACCCCGTACTCAGATGCCCCCAGGACTTATGAATGGACAAAGCAACCATAGGAGGCTTGGCAAGAGCAAAATACAAGTGCAGAGGAAAGATCACTTGAATCAAACTTGATTTAGCTGACAGATTCACAGGCTGGGATAAGTAACAGAATGTATGTGAGTGCAACAATGCACAGGATGGTATTAGCAACTAAGTATAAACTGTATATGAATGCAACAATGCACAGGGTGGTATTAACAACTAAGTATAAACTGTATATGAATGCAACAATGCACAAGATGGTATTAGCAAATAAGTATAAACTGTATATGAATGCAACAATGCACAAGATGGTATTAGCAACTAAACACAAACTGTATGTGAATGCAACAATGCATAGGGTGGTATAAGCAATAAGTACAAGCAATAAATAACTTCGCATTGAGTCCCTTAAGGAACTTGGTAGAGTAAAGCAAGGTACAGATAACAAGATAACTTAGCTGCAGTTGTCCCCTGGATTCCAGGCAAGGCAAGGTAAGCTTGTATGAATGGACTTCCAGGCTAGGTTTCACATACACAGTCAGGAGATTAGGTGACACAGGTAATGTACTCAGGATTCTGGCAGGACAGGGTACACAGGATTCAAACAGGACTGGGTATCACAAGTAATATAATAGCACTAACTGCACAGGTTCAGGATACCACCATAGGACAGGGACCGGAACCAGGTACAAACAGGAATAAGAACCTATAGCCGTCGTCTAGTAGAGGGCAGGCTGGGTAATAAAGTGAGCAAGTCCCAATCAGGATGGCTGGAAAAGGACAAGCTTCCTGAAACACTGATTAACTGCAGCTGGAAAACTAGACCCATGGTAATGGTCTAATTATCTGTCAGGTAAGACTGCACAGTCCACACATACAGGAGACAGGCTGCAGTTACACAAACCTGCCAAAAGTGGCTCGCAACAGTGCCCCAAACAAGTACATCAGAAAACCTGGGATGCACAACAGACTCACAACATAAGAACATAAACAGAGTGCAAGCTGCATTCACAGCTTGTAACACGTTCCTGAAAACAAAGGCATGTAATTTCCATTTTGGGAGCATGCTAAAGCCAGTTGTGTCCTCAGACAGTTTCACTGGCCCCTGTATTGTAGTTTTGTCGGACAACCTGAGTAAGATAATACTGCATCTACAGACACAGCTACCGGATCAGAGAAGCTGAAAGTGGGTGTCTTTTTACACAAAATACCTGCGGCTTTTGCATATTTCCGCACAGCTGGTGCCATTTGCATCCACCTCTGAATCAGGACAGAGACTGACTTATCCCGTACAAAAACAAAGGTGTTAGATTTTAGGAAGGCTGATTTGGTAGGGTTGGGAAAATGTGTAAGCGATTTTTTGGGCAGAGTGGAGGAACTTGCAAAGAGTGCAGAAGAGGTGGGACACATTAAAAAGTGCAATATTACATGTAACAGACCTTTGTATCAAAAGTGTTAGGAAAAACACAAGGAAAAGGAAGCCAGTGTGGTTTGCGACAGAAGTAGCAAGTACAGTATTGTGAAAGAAAAAAAGATGGCTTTTAGGAAATATAAGCAGACTCAAAATAATAAAGACAAAGAGATATATCTTGTTAGACATAAGGAGACTAAGAAGGTAATCAGATGTGCAAAGGCACAAGCGGAGGAGAAAATGGCCCAGACAGTGGGTAAAGGAGGCAAAACTTTTTTAGGTATATAAGCGAAAGGAGAAAAACAAAAGGCAGAATAATAAAACTAAAGACAGAGACTGGGGGGTATATTCAATTGAAGTCGAATTACGGCGTGGATTCCTCAGTTTTTGGATTCAACACTATTCGACAGCCGAAACCCTCTACCCGGGACACTGAATTCGACATATTCAATTAAAAACGGATTCGACATGGCTTCTGTCGAAAAACGGACCAATCGTCGAATAGTGGGCGGGCCCTGTATTCGACTTCCCGCCATTTGGAAACATTAAAAAAAATATGATATATATGGTGGAAAACGCAGGGATTGTTCTAAAAAAACGATTCCACAAGAGAGCTGACTGTAATGGCTGCTCGTCTCTCTGAAGTCTCAAAAACGGGAGTGAGGAGAGAGGAGTGGCTTTGGAGAAGTGTATCCTGGGTAAATGTGGAATCATGGGTACATTTCCCTCAGCCAAGTACAGGAAAAAATATTCTTTTAAAAAATCGATTATATAATACTGTGGGTCATAAATAGAAAAACCAAGTTGATAATCCCTTCAAATATAAATAGATATGCTATTAGAAATCAAAAAAGCACCAAAAAAAAAGTATTTAAGATTTCTTATCAGCTCACGCCAGAAAAAGTAGGTGCAATGAAATTGAGGAAATGACTGTCGAAAAGCACTGATGTTGAATCGACATTCTTCAATTGAATATACTTTTGTCGAAATGCAGCATTTTTAACATTACAGACATAAAAGTGTCGAATAGTAAAAAGTCGAAACTGAAACTACAGGTTTTTTGTCGAGAAGTGCTGTATTGAATTGTCGAATCCGATTCGACATGGTTTTTCGTCGAAAAAGCTCAGTTCTTCGACAATTTCAGTAATTATTTATTTATTATTTATTACCAGTTATTTATATAGCGCACACATATTCCGCAGCGCTGTACAGAGAATATTTGCCCATTCACATCAGTCCCTGCCCCAGTGGAGCTTACATTCTATATTCCCTACCACATGTACACAGACACATTCATACTAGTGTTAATTTTGTAGGGAGCCAATTAACCTACCAGTATATTTTTGGATTGTGGGAGGAAACCAGAGTACCCGGAGGAAACCCACGCAAGTACGGGGAGAATATACAAACTCCGCACAGTTAGGGCCATGGTGTGAATCGAACTCATGACCTCAGTGCTGTGAGGCAGTAATGCTAACCATTACACCATCCGTACTGCCCTAACATCAATTGAATATACCCCTGGGAGTCTTGTTGAGGGAGACAATGTAATAGCAGATCATCTTAATAATTATTTTTGCGAAGTATTCACTACTGAAATAGAGGGGAAGGGGCCACAGTTAAGTTGCAGAGATAATCAGAAAAATTAAACAAGTACATTTACAGAGGAGAAGGTCCTAACAGAACTCTCAAAGCTGAAAGTGGATAAATCAATGGGGCCAGATGGGATACATCCAATGATACTAAAATAGCTTAAAGAGGTGCTGGTAGCACCATTGGTAGCACCATTAACAGAATTATTCAACCATAATTTCAGAGGACTGGAAAAGAGAGAACGTAGTCTCACTGCACAAAAGTGGAAGCAAGGAAGAGGCAAGCAACTACTGACCAGCGAGTCTTACAACAGTAGTAGGGAAATTGATGGAAACACTCTTCAAAGAAAGAGTTGTAGATTATCTCAAATCCTGCAATTTACAGGATCCCAAATAGCATGGATTCACTGGGGAAAGATCATGTCAAACAAACCTTATTGACTTTTTGACTGTGTGACTAAAGAAATAGATAAAGGTGGAGCCATAGATATAGCTTATCTAGACTTTAGTAAGGCTTTTGACACTGTTCCACATCGCAGACTGCTAAATAAACTTAAAAGAATGGGATTGGATGGTTGATGGATAAGATCTTGGTTGCAGGTTAGAAAACAGAGAGTTGTAGTAAATGGAGTGCATTCACAGGAGGGAAATGTTACCAGTGGAGTACCCCAGGGATCTGTACTTGGACTAGTGCTTTTTAATATCTTTATTGGTGATATTGCAAATGGCATTAAAGGCAAAGTATACCTTTTTGCAGATGATAAAAAGGTATGCAACAGGGTAGACACATCATTAAGGGTAAAACAAATGATTGAGAGTCTAGGTCAGGGATGGGGAACCTTCGGCCCTCCATCAGTTGTTGAACTACATATACCAGCATGCCTTGCTACAGTTGTGCTATTTGGCCATGCTAAAACTGTTGCAGGGCATGCTGGGATGTGTAGTTCAACAACAGCTGGAGGGCTGAAGGTTCCCCATTCCTGGTCTAGGTAGACTAGAGGAATGGTCAAGGGTGTGGCAATTACAGGTTAATGCAAAAAAATGCAAAATCATGCACTTGGGTCTCAAAAATCCAAAAGCTAAATATAGCATTAATGGCACTACACTGGAAACTACTGAGAAGGAAATGGATCTAGGAGTCACTATTTCAGGTGACTTAAAGGCAGGTAAGCAATGTAACAAAGCAATGAGGAAGGCTAGTCAGATACTTGGCTTGGTTGCATAGGGAGAGGAATCAGCAGCAGAAAGTAAGAAGTAATAATGCCACTGTATACTGTAGGTCATTAGTGCGGCCTCATCTAGAATACTGTGTTCAATATCTTCAGAAGGATATTAATACATTAGAGACTGTACAAAGAAGGGCAACTAAAATGGTGCATGGCCTACATCACAAAACATACCCAGAAAGAGTAAAAAATATCAATATGTATGTAGCAGAGAAGGAAAAGGGGGGACGTGATAGAAACTTTCAAATATATCAAGGGTTTTAGCAAAGTCCAGGAGGGAAACATTCCTAAAATGAAGAAAAGTATTAGAAGGCAAGGACATGCACTGAGACTGGAGCGGAAAGAGGGGGGGTATAGGTTCAGGGGAAATTTGTGAGGGAAAATTACTTCACAGAAAGAGTAGTGGACAAATGGAATGGCCTCCCATCAGAGGTGGTAGAGGTTAAGACAGTAGAGCAATTTAAGCATGCATGGGATAGACATAAGGATATATTTACAAAGAAATAAGGATAAATTAAAGTTTGAGAAAAAAATATGGTAAAAAAGGGACAGACTAGATGGACCAAGTGGTTCTTATCTGCCGTCAAATTCTATGCTTCTATGCAGGACCATAGTTTGGCTGGAAAACAGGGTGGACTGAGCTAGATTGTAGTGCTTAACGTCTTCTATAACTGATGCAGAGCAAATGCTCAAAAATTGCTAGTTTTTCTGCTGTATTTAAATGAGCAAAAGTTTTTTGTTTTGTTTTTTTTTATTTGGCAAAACAAACCTGAAATTATTAATTGTATGTGTTAGATAATAGAGACCACAAAGCTTTGCTTGCTTGGCATAGTAGATGTGTACCATACCCTAGAAACGGTACCTTTTTGGCAGGTACAGTGCCTTTTTTATGGCCTGTACCTGCCAAAAAAGGCTTTGTACCGATTTTTGACACTCCAAATATCCATTGAATGTATAGGAAAGGGGACGTGACCACACCCCCTTTACCTGTGGCCATTCCACTTTCCTAATTGGTACTGTTTTTTTATGTGTAAAATGTTGGAGGGTATGATGTACATGGGAAAACAATTAATTAAAAATGTTAAACTGTCAGGCAAGACACATGGCACCTAGCCCTTTAGTTCAGTCATGCCTTGGTTCTTGCACCAAGAGCACATATGATACAATCATTTAGGGCAGCAAGCACATTGCAGTACTACAGTATCTTGGCATAAAACATGGAGTACGGCCACACCCCTTACAGTATTTTATGGGAAAAACATAATTTTTATTTTACTGAAAAGGGGTGGTCCTAAATGTATCCTCTTCATAAACATCAGGATTGTAAGTATGCACCTATCTGTCACTGACTAAAGCTGTGTAGCAGAACTCAGGAGACATGAGCTGGTCAGAGGAAGACAAAGAAACCAGACAGAGGAAATTATATCAAATGGAATGGGGAAGTCAGTCTGGTTACAGTAAAGGACTGCTATAGAACTATTCTGGTATCCGTTCACATGGTCGACCATGTTATGGTCGACAGTCATTAGATCGACCACTATTGGTCGACATTGACATGGTCGACATTGCCACATGGTCGACACATGAAAATGGTCGACACATGAAAGGTCGACACATGAAAAGGTCGACATGAGTTTTTAACTTTTTTTCCTTTTGGGGAACTTTTCCATACTTTACGATCCACGTGGACTACGATTGGAACGGTAATCTGTGCCGAGTGAAGCGAAGGCACCATGCCCGAAGCATGGCGAGCGAAGCGAGCCATGCGAGGGGACGTGGTGCACTAATTGGGGTTCCCAGTCACTTTACGCAAAAAACGACACCAAAAAAAGTTACAAAACTCATGTCGACCTTTTCATGTGTCGACCTTTCACGTGTCGACCATTTTCATGTGTCGACCATGTGTCCATGTCGACCATGTCAATGTCGACCAATAGTGGTCGACCTAATGACTGTCGACCATAACATGGTCGACCATTCATACCGGAACCAACTATTCTATATACAAGACAATCAAGGTAAAAGGTCACCATCAATTCAAAGAACAAAAAAAATCTACTGGAACATTTAACTGTATGAAAGATATGTTGGGGAAAACCCATGAGCTGCAGAACGTCTCACAAATAAGAGATCAGTGCTGGTGACAACATGATCATATAGCCTAATAGGAAGGTAAAGTACCCGTATATACTCGAGTATAAGCCGACTTTTTCAGCACGTTTTTTTGTGCTGAAAAAGCCCCCTCGGCTTATACCCGAGTCAGTGGAAGGAGGGACACGGAGGGCACAGCGCGCGGCTCTCCTGTGTCCCTCCTGCGTCTCCGTCTCCTGCGGCGTGTGTGTGTGTGTTAAATGAACTGCCCGTTCGTGAGCCCTGATTGGCTCACGAACCGGCACTTCATTTAATACACATACGGCGCCGGAGACGCAGGAGGGACACAGGAGAGCCGCGCGCGGTGCCCTCCGTGTCCCTACTTCAGAAGACAACGCGGGAGCGATGGAGGCTAAGTACCCTTCCTGGCACTGTGGGGCATATCTGGCAGCATGAGGGCACATCTGGCACAGTGGGGCATATCTGGCATATCTGGCAGAATGAGGGCACATCTGGAACTGTGGGGCATATCTGGCAGCATAAGGGCACATCTGGCACTGGGGCATATCTGGCATATCTGGCAGCATGAGGGCATATCTGGCATATCTGGCACTGTGGGGCATATCTGGCAGCATGAGGGCATATCTGGCACTGTGGGGCATATCTGGCAGCATAAGGGCACATCTGGCATATCTGGCAGCATGAGGGCATATCTGGCACATCTGGCACTGTGGGGCATATCTGGTAGCATGAGGGCATATCTGGCACTGTGTGGCATATCTGGCAGCATAATTGTGTACGGCGCTGCCGGCGGGTGAAGCTGTGCTGTGGCAAGTCTCTCTCGAATGCAGCGCCGTCTCCTACACAGGGACAGGAGCCAGGTGCTGCACGTATCTATGTGGCACGTCTCTCTCGAATGCAGCGCCGGCTCCTACACAGGGACAGGAGCCAGGTGCTGCACGTATCTATCTATCTATCTATCTATCTATCTATCTATCTATCTATCTATCTATCTATCTATCTATCTATCTACAGTATATATATTTATATGAATATATAGATATACGGTAGATATTGTAATATCTTTTCAATGTAAAGGTAGATGATAGACGAAAAAACTTTTTCAGTCAAAGAACATGTAACAGCATTAAACAGTACGTTGCCATTTTTTTCCCACGAAAATACAGTAAGCTAAAATTTTAAAAAATAAAAAAGTAAAGAAAGTAGAAAAAGTAGAAAAAGAAAGGCTGGGAGGGGGAAAATGAGAAAGGGAACACCAGGCAGTGCAATCATGAAAGCAGCAATCATAAGATAAAATAAATATATATATATATATATATATATATACTGTGTATATATACAGTGCATCCGGAAAGTATTCACAACGCTTCACCTTGTCCACAATTTGTTATGTTACAGCCTTATTCCAAACTGGATTAAATTAATTTTACCCCTCAAAATTTGACACACAATACCCCATAATGACAACGTGAAAAGTGTTTTTGAGTTTTTTGCAAATTTATTAACAATAAAAAACTAAGAAATCATATGTACATAAGTATTCACAGCCTTTGCTCAATACTTTGTTGATGCACCTTTGGCAGCAATTACAGCTTCAAGTCTTTTTGAATATAATCTCTCTATCCCATGCAGGTTTTTTTGCACACCAGGAAATTCCAGTCCCTCATCTGTGGAGATTAATAAAGGGAGAACCACCATCATCACTGCGTGGGATAGAGAGATCACTCCAGAACCCCGCTAGGTGGAATACCCGGCTGACATACCACTAGGGACTTGGTAACTATACTCCTCAAACCTGGACACCATTTAATGTATGCATACGTATGCTCTACAAGACTTTTCATCTTTCAGCAATAATTGCATATGCCGGCATTTTGCACAAAGACTGCCCTGAAGTGAATAATTGCGAGTCAGAGATTGGCTTATTAAGGCTCAGTATTAATATGTTCTTATTGGCATGATTTGTGCCAGATCATTTTAATGTGTATTTATGTATTATTTTTAAAAAACAACTATGTAACTATGAATTTCTTTATGTGAGCGCAGTTGGTATTTTTTGTTTGTCCATATTCTATGCTATTGGGGTGAACGACTATCACCTCTCCCAACAGCAGCTTGGAGAACCAGCTCAGTTACAGCGCCTGTTCTTTTTACCATTTATGGTAAATTCACTTTTGTTTGGCCAGTTTCGCCTGTTCCTCTTTACAGCACCTCTCAAGCTCCATCATGTTGGGTGGGAAGCGTTGGTACACAGTCATTTTCAGATCTCTCCCGAGATGTTCTCGGATTCAAGTCTGGGCTCTTGCAGGGGTCACTCAAGGACATTCACAGAGTTGTCCTTTGATATCTTGGCTGTGTGTTTAGGGTCACTGTCCTGCTGAAAGATGAACCATCACCCCAGTCTGAGGTCAAGAGAACTCTGGAGCAGGTTTTCATCCGGGATGTCTCTGTGCATTGCTGCATTCATCTTTCCCTCTATCCTCACTAGTCTCCCAGTTTCTGCCACTGAAAAACATCCCCACAGCATGATGCTTCCACCACCATGCTTCACCATAGGGATGGTATTGGCCTGGTGATGAGCGGTGCCTGGTTTCCTCTAAACATGACGCCTGGCATTCACGCCAAAGAGTTCAATCTTTGTCTCATCAGACCAGAGAATTTTGTTTCTCATGGTCTGAGAGTCCTTCAGGTGCATTTTGGCAAACTTTAGGCTACCATGTGCATTTTACTAAGGAGTGGCTTCCGTCTGGCCACTCTACCATACAGGCCTGATTGGTGGATTGCTGCAGAGATGGTTGTCATTCTGGAAGGTTTTTCTCTCTCCACAGAGGAATGCTGTAGCTCTGAGAGAGTGTCTATCAGGTTCTTGGTCACCTCCCTGACTAGGGTCCTTCTCCCCCGATCGCTCAGTTTATACGGCCAGCCAGCTCTAGGAAGAGTCCTGGTTGTTCCGAACTTCTTCCATTTATGGATGATGGAGGCCACTGTGCTCATGTGGCCACCTTCAGTGCAGCAGATATTTTTCTGTACCCTTCACCAGATTTGTGCCTCGAGACAATCCTGTCTTGGAGGTCTACAGACAATTCCTTTGACTTCATGCTTTGTTTGTGCTCAGACATGCGCTGCCAAGTGTGGGACCTTATATAGACAGGTATGTGCCTTTCCAAATCATGTCCAATCAACTGAATTTACCACAGGTGGACTCCAGTTAAGCTGTAGGAACATCTCATGGATGATCAGTGGAAACAGGATGCACCTGAGCTCAATTTTGAGCTTCATGGCAAAGGCTGTGAATACTTATGTACATGAGATTTCTTAGTTTTTTATTTTTAATAAATTTGCAAAAATCTCATATAATCTTTTTTCACGTTGTCCTTATGGGGTATTGTGTGTAGAATTTTGAGGGGAAAAATGAATTTATTAAATTTTGGAACAAGGCTGTAACATACAAAATGTGGAAAAAGTGAAGCACTGTGAATACTTTCCGAATGCACTGTATGTATGTATGTATGTATGTATGTATGTACCGTATTTGCCGGCGTATAAGACGACTTTTTCCCCCTGAAAAACATGCCTCCAAGCGGGGGGTCGTCTTATACGCCGGGGGTCGTCTTATACGCCTGGCATACATATAGCCAGGGGCGTCACTGCCCCTGGCGACACCCGGTGCGGGAAGTCGCGAAACAGGGGCGTGGCCTAGCATAAGGGGGGCATGGCCTCGCGGGCGGACCCCCGTTTTCAGCAATCCAGGGGGTTAAGAAGATGTTGGCTGCCCCCCCCCCCACCCCCACCCCGTGAAGTGCCTCTATCTCACCTGTGTCCGGTGAGTGTACGGTGAGTGTACGGCGCTGCCGGCGGGTGAAGCTGTGCTGTGGCAAGTCTCTCTCGAATGCAGCGCCGGCTCCTACACAGGGACAGGAGCCAGGTGCTGCACGTATTGTTACAGTGCAGCACCCGGCTCATGTCACTGAGCAGGAGCCGACATTTTGGTGTCACCCCTCGGCGGGTGACACCCGCCCCCACGTTGTGACGCCACTGCATATAGCTGCCCCAAGGGTTACACTTTTATACATTTCATACACTCTCCTCGCCCCCCCCCTTCTTATGCATACCTTGATACTCCAAATCTCTTATAAGAGACATGTCAGTGCTGCCGCTGTCCTCCCTGCCTAACCGCCTGTCACATTCAGCAGTCACATTCAGTGTGTGGAAGATGTGCGGAAGAGGGGGTAGTCTTATATGGCGAGTACATAACAAACTCTATATTTTGAGTGGAAATGTTGGGGGGTCGTCTTATACGCCCAGTCGTCTTATACGCCGGCAAATACGGTATATATATAGCCTATGGGCTACACACTGCACTCGTAGCCAGCAGAGAGTTCCCCCGGAACCCTTCCTGGAAGTGGGCGCTGTGCAATGCGGTCTTAGCTGACCACACATGCGCAGCACCCCCGGTAGCCGTCACAACACATTGCATGCTGGGGGCCACCCAGCGCAGGGCAAGGCCTCCCAGCATGCTAATCGGCGGCTAGCGATGCTGAGTCAGGAATTAAGGTTGACCCCCTGCATATGCAGGTAGGCTGCAGTGGCTGCGTGTGACGTCTTGCTGTGGCTGCCCTGAAAGCGCCTCCGTTGTCCAGACCACACTATCTCAACGCCACGTCGCCGCCCCTCCACTAATGTCAATTTATATAGCGATCACATTCTTCCGAGCTGCGATCACTATGAGAATGGTACCGCACGTACACTGCGCATGTGCAGATGGATAGAATTAGCTGATCTGCCTGTATGCAGCAGCAGCGATTGCTGCTGAATGAGCTCCTTAGTACAGTAAGGACTATTTATTTATTTATTTATTACCAGTTATTTATATAGCGCACACATATTCCGCAGCACTTTACAGAGAATATTTGCCCATTCACACCAGTCCCTGCCCCAGTGGAGTTTACAGTCTATATTCCCTACCACATGTACACACAGACACTTTCACACTAGGGTTAATTCTGGTTTGAAGCCAATTAACCTACCAGTATATTTTTGGATTGTGGGAGGAAACCGGAGTACCCGGAGGAAACCCACGCAAGTACGGGGAGAATATACAAACTCCGCACAGTTAGGGCCATGGTGGTGATCAAACCCATGACCTCAGTGCTGTGAGGCAGTAATGCTAACCATTACACCATCCGGACTACACCATCCGGACTAAGGAGCAACTCTATCCTGTGTCTGTGAACAAAGTTACAGAGCTGAGGTTTACTCACCCTGTATTGCTGTCACCTATGTAAAAGCCGATCATATAGTGCAGAGTGGCAAATGATTGATGGTCCCTGGCTGCTGGCTGCTTACCTTTGATGTACACAGAGCTTGCGTCTCCCATGATGGTATCAGTATCCTCTAGACAGGGGTCAGGCAGATGTTAATCAGCTGAGGCTGAAGAAAGTCTAGTGTGCCAGGAATCCTTGCACTGCTTTGGTTGCTGCAGTGTGCTCAGGTGCTTCCGCATTAATCACAGTAGGGGAGCGTGGCTTAACACAATTCTCAGCTCTCTGGTCAGTTACTCAGAACCAGGGCTGGAACTGCTGTCCTATGACTAATAGGGAGCATGATTTCATCTGGGCTTAAGGCACAGCCACGTCAATGAGGCAGCTGTATAGCTGCTTCTTTCCTCATGTTTTTCAATGGGCTTTTAAAGCCCATGGCTTGACCCCGCCCCCCACTTCAGACAGTTTCCAATTATCAATGGGAGGCAGAGGTGCCGCTGCCTCCCATCAAGTCTGAACCGCATTTACAGTGCAAAGATTATTATAAAAATGCAAAAAAGATAATTATGAAACAGAATATGTTTTATAAATATCTTCTTTGTGTTATTTTACTCATTATGACAGGGGAGGCACCGCCTCTCCTGACTGCACGTCCCTGCCAACCGCAGCATGCTGCGGTTGTACCCGGCGGCAGCGGGACTGCCGCACAGGTGTTGGCACTCTCCTTACGGACAAGCAGGTCCCGATAAACGGGACCCGCTTGGCCGCTATGTGTGGCCGTAGCCTTACAGTGACCAGCTGGTGGCAAGGCATTTTGCCTTGACTGAACACTCACCCACCTCCATTAGACATAAAATTATTGATCACATTCCCCACTCATTAGGGGTAAAAATAGGTCCAATATGTTGTTGCAGCGGGAGGCTAGGTGGATCTTTTTGTTGGACACACTTAGCCCCCTTGGTTTAAATGAACAAAGTGGTCTTAGCAGTTTCATCTGATTTGATTGTTTCTATGTTTACAGCATTTGTGTTCATATGATGTGATATAACTGTATTGTATCAGTCTGGTAAGTATAATGTCGTGAGAAGCAGGCATTGTATATTACTGTTAATTTTTGCTATTTTCATTGTCAGTGTACTATTCGCGCACTGGGTGACATCATCAGCCGGTGGCGCGGCTGTGGCGGTGAGGGGAGCACATTTAATCGGTGAGTGTTTTTTAATGTATATTATTGTCTTGACGAAAATGCTGCGGCATTGAAATGTTGGCTTGATAAGAGGCTGTCACTGTGTGTTTATTTTCCCGAGTGCCGCTGATGAATCTCCTATACATATATCTATATACCTCTACAAATGTGTGTGTGTGTGTGTGTGTGTGTGTGTGTGTGTGTGTGTGTGTGTGTGTGTGTGTGTGTATAAATACACAAATACAGCTCCTGAGCTATCAGTAAAGAATAAAAATAAAAAAGCCTAATACCTAAAATATAGTTTATTCCAGGCCCGGTAGGCATCTATTATAATGAGAATACTAAGGAGTCCACGCGTCATGAAATTTGGGGTTTTTATCATGGAGGAGGGCAGTAATATATACCATAGAAGTGGTAAAGTATACTAAACTGTATTGATGAGAGCAGCAATAGAATGTGCAGCAGAACACTTCCAGTCAGTAGCAAACAACAATTTAGCAGCATTAAATATATGACCACATCATTTGTTACATGGCTTAGAAGTATTGGGAAATGGTTTACATAACAAAACATGCAACTGGTCCTAATGCGGTACGTCGCCAAACAATCTGCCCGTCACTGGGTATTCCCACCAAATATGAAAGTAGGAACCATTTTATCCACACTGACACCAACAAAGGTCTGAGGATGCTGGGTTACATATACCATCTAGTATAAAGCTTGAAGTAGTTTTCCTTGAGGTTAGTATTAGTGGATGCCTTAGCAACCAACTGCTGGAAATCTGACCATTTCACATCATCTAAACTTCTACCCAGATAAGTTTCCCATGCTAACTTGAATGGGTCTTTCTGCTCTGGGGATGAAGCTACCAGCAGAGAATACGGAATTGAAATTTTCTCTTAGACCCAGGGTCATAAGTGCATAAACATTCAAAAGGGTGGGGTTCTCTAAATGTGCGTGATTTACTGAGGGAGTTAATAAAACTAGTAATCTGTAAGTATGCACAATGATGTCTATCCTGCAAGCCATATTTCTCACAGACTTCCTTAAAAGTCTGAGGGGCAAAATCCTCAGCAATGTGTAAAACTCTAGTGATACCTGTGATAACCCAGGGGCGCATGAAGGAACCCACACAACCAAAAGAGAAATGGGGGTGTCTTCATAAAGGAGTAAGTGTGGACGGATATGGAGCTAAACGTATTATTCAGTTTATCCCATAAGTCCTATGTATCTTTAACACAAGGAACCAGATGCACAGAGGCTGGTCTCATATGTGGAAGGAGCCATGGAAGAAACCCCACCCTTTGGTCCGCAATCAAATCGTTCTCAATGTCCTCCCATTTCTTCTGCCAGGACAGAATATAGTTTAACTGTGCGTCAAAATAGTATCTTTCAAAAATAGGAAGGCCTAGACCCCTATTAATGGAAGATTTAGTCAAACAGTTTCTTTGAATGCTAGACTTTTTACCCTGCCAAATAAAAGTACCACAAATCGATTGGATAGTACATAGGCATACCATCGGGAACAAATAAAGCAGCCTGGATAATATATTAGTTTATACAGAGTTTATGTGACCAGTCCAAGAGATACAGAGGGGAGCCTATCAGATATACAATTTTTTATTTTAATAACAGAATTTAGATTATTAATTATACGAACATGTTTGTGGAATGCAGATCAACATTATCAAGGTATTGGTAAAAAAATATGAATAATTTCACACTGTTGTTCAACTGTGGGTGTGTTATATAAATATATGGAAAAATGAACTTTTGCTGACTGGCGGTGAATGTAATGATGGTTGGAAGCCATAAGCTCAAGTATACTGACAATTCCAATCAACATGTTTTATATAAGAAGAGAAGATTGCTTACAGTCAAACAGGATGATGCGCCCGTCCCCGCCGCATGGCTGTGTGTGATCCCCAAAGCAGACGCTGTTACAGTCTGTGCTTGGTGTCTCACCATGTTTTCTGTAATCAGCATTGTTACCACAGAAGCAAGCGAAACCAGACTCCAGTCCAGCCAACTAGTGAGGGAGATCAGAAATATAAACACAATGACATTCAATCATTTTCCGTACTGGATACAATGTTTTCAAGATTATAAAGGAGAAGTATCAAACCTCTGAGATATACAGTGGAGAAGCCCATAGCAACAAATTATTTTCTGTCATTTTATAATCAGTGCTAGAGAATAGCTAAATGGTTGCTAAGGGCAACTGCTCCACTTTATACCTCTTTGAGATTTCATGCATGTCCCCTTATGACTAATATGTCAAACACGCATGTCATGGATAACATTTTCAGAAAAATAAAAATTTACATTTTGCGCAATGCGAGTAGGTGGACGTCTGAGCATCTGGTTTATATCACGTGATTCCCAGCAGTATGAGGTAGCAAAACCTGTTTGTTGGTATCATTTTTAGGGGCAGATATAATAAGCCTGGAGTGATAAAGAAGTGATAAATGGAAGGTGATAACGCACCAGCCAGTCAGCTCTTGTCATTTTACAAACCCAGCCTGTAACTTGACATTTAGAAGCTGATTGGCTGGTGCATTATCACCATCCACTTATCACTTCTCAAGGCTTAATACATCTGCCACTTAATTCTTAAAACTTGTCCTGGAAGCAGGAAGATATCACTGAAATCATTCCAGAGATGACTGAAATAAGCGTCTGAAAACTCGTCCAGAGTAAGGCAACCACTATAAATCTTGTATCAACCTATAAAATTAGGGGAGTACCAACACCTGTTGTTATAGTAAAAAAGCACTGCTTAAACTTATGAATTTGTACCGATTTTTATTATTATTATTATTATTATTATTATTATTATAATTATTATTTTCTTAAATAACTTTTTTGAATGCAACAGCAAGTTATTACTGACAAGTACGCCTTCACCATTTTCCTAGGAAACCCCTCTCCATCATAATTACCTACTCTCCCGAAATGTCCAGGGAATTACCAAATTTTAGGGGGCTCTACTGAGAGTAGTTGGTACGGTAGTCATGATTTGCATTGAATCGCATCATCATGTCCCCAACTCTATCCGTCTGTTTCCAGCTCAATCATCTCCAATACCTTCATGATCCACAACAAGCCACTGTGTTTGTAGGTCCTGTCTAGGCACTGTCTTCTTCAGTGACACTTTGGTATCATTTGCTGGTCTTGTATATAGTAATGGAACAGCTTTATGACTTTTTTTTGCTTAAGACTATAGTGACTTCAGGGCAGTCCTGATTTCCAGATATTGACTCACAGAGAACCATTACATTAGTATCTGGCAGAGCTACCAGTAAGGAGGAAATTGTTGACAAATATTCTACAATACCTGTAAGATATAAAATACACCAGATTCCAATGTATTCATCATACAGTAAGAGTTAAGGGTTAATGGAGGCAGATGTGTTACTGATTATCCTTCCACTTTAAATATCAGGACCCTGATTAACCACTTACCATTAGGACCGGTTTCTCCATTGTGTTGAAATAATAACTGGTTAGCCCAAATAAACTAGTACCCCCAGCATGTGCTGGTCAATCAACAGTGAACTGGCTAAGTGACAGCTGGTGACCAATACAAGTATCATTGATCATTGAGGCCTAGGGGATTTTCTCACAGTAAATTAAAAGGGCAAAAAAATTATGAAGCTGAAGAATTTTTTTTTTTAGTTAATGACGGAATTATCTATTTAACAAGGACTGCCCTTGAAATTAGCAACTCATAAATCACCCATGAAACACCTTATTTTAGCCTTTGGTGAAAATCACTTCAAATGTTCTCTAGAACACATAGCTATGAAATATGTCCGCTTGGAGCATTGCGTGTTTAAATGTCACAGTAAAGAGGCCACTCAGGCCTTTGCAGTTACACATCTATAATAAAAATGTGTCTATCATTTTTACACATCTATTTGTTTTAGCTTCAGGTGAAATTATGACTTGTGCATCATACTGCAATATCTAAGGCATAAAAACTTAAAAAATATATTATTATTAATAAAACGGTTTAATAAAGACATCTAGTGACACACAGAATTGCTGCTATTCTAGACTAACCACTAATATTAGCATGAGGTATACTCAAAGTACCCACAGAACTATCTCTACAATAGTAACAGTCCTAAAACATAAAATATTCACATACCATCCCATGGCATAGCCAGAGGGAAGCAGCGGTGTGAATACCCCTCTAACGTAAATCTTGGCCTACTTTGTGCATTCTTCCCTATCAGTGAAATAAAGGTGGAAGTACTGTATTTCACAGTTTACTCAATAGATTCCAGTCCTATCCACCCAGTTATATCAAACACTGTACTAGCACTCTGCAGACCACAAAAGTGCTCCCGTACATTGCAACTCCAAAACTCCCAAATCGGTGATCTGATTTTGAGCACCTGGTGGTCTCCTTTGGACACCCTGCTCCCAACTATTGGAATCTGAGCCCTGTGATCTCTCACTGGCTACTCAGTGTACTGTACTATGGGGGTAATTCTGAGTTGATCGCAGCAGGAATTTTGTTAGCAGTTGGGCAAAACCATGTGCACTGCAGGGGAGGCAGATATAACATGTGCAGGGAGAGTTAGATTTGGGTGGGTTATTTTGTTTCTGTGCAGGGTAAATACTGGCTGCTTTATTTTTACACTGCTATCTAGATTGCAGATTGAACACACCACACCCAAATCTAACTCTCTCTGCACATGTTAAATCTGCCTCCCCTGCAGTGCACATGGTTTAGCCCAACTGCTAACAAAGTTCCTGCTGCGATCAACTCAGAATTACCCCCTATGCACAGATCAGACTACATAGCACCATGGTTGCAAACTGTTGGCACCTATTTATATTAGAGAAGTGTGGGTTCGGATTTACTCTATTCTTAACGGCAAAATTAATGCGAGTTTGGATTTATCCAGATTTTTCTTATTGGCTGTCCTAAACATAGGACATCCAAGAGCCAATAAGATGCTGTTTTGAGTTCCGGGTAAATCCAAACCCACACATTTCTAATTTATATCTACTGTGATGTTCCTGCTATAAAATAGAATTAGCTATGGAAACCCTAAAGATGAAGCCATTGTTCATAAAATATCCAGATAAGACCTAGTAAGCTTGAACCAGCTGTGTGCATAACTGTGCAAGTTGGAGATTTGGTTCTACAGATCTGACTGCATCTGTGCTAGAATATCAGGGTGCGTAACAGGACATATAAGGAGTCATTTATATACTCTGCTCACAATCCCTTAAGCAAGTTATTAAATCCCTCATTATTATTTTTGTTAATGTAATGCTATTTTATATCAATGCCAGGTGAATGCCTTTTCTATTAAGGATGTTATTACTGTAAGCCATACTTTCCTACTTTTTGGACATGAAAACTAATAGAAACAATGGAAGGAAGGAAACATTTAGCAAACACTCAGATAGCTGTACCTTGTAGCGCTGTCTCCGGCACATAGTAATACAAGTTTGTATTGTCTGCTTATTGGATGTTTCACTGATGCCAGTCAAAGGAGGAGGGTTCCCATGGTCTTTAAAGCATCCCAGATTTCCAGGCACTGAAAGTTAATTAAAAGCATTTAGATTTCACAGAAAAACATCTCTGTTACATCTACGTGGTTTTCATTGAAATCACAATTAAAGTCTAATGCATCGTGGAAGACAGACTCCATGGTGGTTGTATACTGTAACAACAACATAATGCCTATGCTAGGGGCTATACCACTCATTCCCAACCTCGGTACTCAAGGCACACTCACAGTGCAGGTTTTAGCGAAATATCCAGGCTTCAGCACACATAGATAAATCAAAATAAATGAGGTACTAATTAAGTCACATGTGCTCAAGCATGGATATCCCTAAAACCTGGACTGTTAGTGTGCCGAGGTTAGGAATGCCTGAGCTATACGATTGGTTCCAGGGACGTGCGGTGAGCAAAATGGCTAGGAAGGCACTGGCTAGTACCAGAGCCAGATTTACACACAATTTATAAGCCACAGGGTACATGTGGGCATTAATCACAGGTGCAGCAGTATATACTCCCAGAAATTGGATGTGGTTTGATCAGCGATGTCCGGAAAAGATAGGCAGCGGAGGCACTCGTCACAGGTTCTATTTCCACATTATGGGTGTTAGTCGGCATGCCGACTGTTGGGATTTTAAGGGGTCGGGATGCAGGCGTCGGTATTGGGACCATCGGTCACATAACTACATCCGTAGCTACACCCTTGGTGTTCTTATTTCCAATGGCGTTATCAGAGCAGTGCATGCACTTGCCATAGGAGATATAGGTTTGGCTATATATTGGGTTTAAAAGCGGTTGACCTTTGAACAGCCATTGTTGTGGTGCTTCAAAGTTTGAACGACAGAGTTTTCCAGGGAAGCCCCAGATTTCAGTGGTATATTATAATGGTATCGGGTCTCTAGGTTAACCACACTTAGGTTGAGAATGTCTAGGTCGACCACTATTGGTCAACAGTAACTAGGTCGACAGGGTTTATAGGTTGACAGGGTCTCTAGGTCAACATGTTCTAGGTCGACAGGTCAAAAGGTCGACATGAGTTTTTCACAATTTTTTTCTTTTTTTTAACTTTTTCATACTTAACAATCCATGTGGACTATGATTGGGAACAGTAACCTGTGCCAAGTGCAGCGGTAGCGGAGCAAGGCACCTTGCCCGAAGCATGGTGAGCGAAGCGAGCCATGCGAGGGGACACGGTGCACTAATTGGGGTACCTGGTCACTGTACGGAGAAAACGACACACACACACATATATATATATATATATATATATATATAAAAAAATTTTTTATATTTATATATATATATATATATATAAACTCATGTCGACCTTTTGACCTGTCGACCTAAAAATCCTGTCGACCTAGAATCCCTGTCGACCTACTTACTGTTGACCAATAGTGGTCGACCTAGACACTGTCGACCTAAGTGTAGTCGACACTTAATACCACACCCCATTATAATAATATAGCACTCTTATGCAGAGATGTCAAATAAGTATTATTTGGGGCGTACAAACTGCCTTAATAAGGATACACTTTTTAACATAATAGATTTATGAACTTATTAGTCCTCACAATGTTTTTTTTGTGTAAAATTGTATATAGAATATTGTATGTTGCAACAATCCAATACAAAATCCTAATACTCTTAAACATAAAAGAGTTGTAAGATCCATGTTAACAATAAATGTGACATTTCTACCAAAAAGGCATGTAACAAGACCCTCTGGAGAATTATATGTCTCTTTCTGAGATTTGCCCATTTTATATTGATGCCTGTATCATTACAGCTACATGCCTGGGCTAAAAAAGAAGGGAGAAATGTTTTGTACTGTCAGTATTTCCACTGCTACTGTACAAACACCTCCGACTTGTAAAAGTTGATTCATTCATCAGTTTCAAGTTGCTCTACCTGTTCTGCTGTTCTCCTGTAAGGAAATAATGTTATTACAGTCAAAATGGAATAAGCCTTGTCCTACAATGGGAACATACTATTTTTATTCAGTTCTAATTTATTATACATGTACACACTCACTACTTAATAACTTTATGTATTTTGAAAACTGCTATCTGAACACAGTATGTCTGTCTTTTACAGTACTTGGCTGGCCTGATGATTCTGCTAGCACATCCTTGAAATACCCTAACCTTATCATCTGACATTTACAAGTGTGATTTTCAAGAATCAGATTCTTGGGACATCATATGCACATAGGGACCAATTACCTGTAATGAAGTATTACTATTAGCCCAAAGGTTACATAGTGCAAGATTCAGCTATGTCACTAAGCAGTACAAATGGCTGGAATAGACTAGACTGTAGAACAGTGGCATAGTACAGTCCCGTAGATATAACGGTAATAAAAAATAAATCATGTAGTTAAATAAAGTTAACCATATTATCAAAGACCATCTAGCACTAAAAATCACGGGTTTCAGGAAGATACATGTGACTTGTCGGACATGCTGGGAGTTGTAGTAAATGGCAGCTAACACTCATGAATTACAGAAGCCTGAGGAACACTCTGGTATTGTAGATCCACAACCGAACTCTGAACATGGTCTGTCAGCACAATGAAGAGAATATAATGGCATTGGCATTTTGTCCATTCTACTCAGTTCTACAGAATGTCATCTAGAGTATACATCATATTTAATATCTGTGATATGGTTATATTTGTTGACTGACCATTATTGTTTATTATTATTATTATTATTATTATTAATAATAATAATAATAATAATAATAATTGTAAAGCGCAATGGAATATGCTGCGCTATATAAGAAACTGTTAATAACTAATAATAAATGATTATTATTATTATTATTATTATTATTATAACGGTTTAGATTTTGTAAACAATCGACAACATAATTAGATTTGATTTTTAATGGATTAATAATCTTTTTTTTTTTTTTTTTGAAATACAGTTAAATTTCCATTTCTTGGCATGTTTGACTTATGTGCCAGCTGCACACTATGATACTGACAAGAGAAATTTCCGAAACTGTTCCGCAAAATATTTAACCGGTTCCACATTTGCCCGTGAAATTTTGCATGTCATGCAGGAGGAATTTGGACTCATGAGTTCCCAGTCCTACCCCACCCACACCGCACAGCAGAAGAAACTGACCGCCGTCGCAAAATATGAATTTGAATATAGTGTGTAACAACATTCCATAGAATGGCAAGGAAAATCTGTAACTAGAGGATTGTATATCTAGAACCTCCATGAAAGCAGCATGTTCTGTGCCGAAACTATATTCTTGTAAAATTTTGCCCCAACTTTGCTCATCTGTAATGATACTATCAACCAAATAGGTCCTGTTCTTGGGTGGATAACTGGCAATGACCGTGGCACATTGGAATATCTCTCTCATTGGTAGGCTTACCATACTATCCCTTTAAACCGGTACACTAATGAATTAACCAACTTCCGTTGCTGGCTCACTTCAAGCCTGTGCAATCCATGAGAGTCCTGGTTTAATGGGATGTTATAGTAAGCCTACTCATTAGTAATGCACAGTCTACATCGTGGTATCCTAAACCCGTTTTACATTACAAGGATCTCAGAGCTGCTCTCCAGCTGGACACGTCTGCATTACACATATCTCGTTTTCAGCCCTCTTTGCTTGATATTTGCCACCTAAACCCACCACAACTGCTGTCTTCTCCACCACAAACACTGGGGGGTATAATAATTACATGCATATAAACTATAAAACTTATCCTATCGGACGACACTCAATCACTTTATATAAAAAGTGACCTTCTATCTTAAATTTCACTGTGACTTCCCTGACCCCGATACTAGGAAACAAACTCCTGGAAACAAACTCCCAGTGATTATAAAAAATATTCTGTCTTGGGTCACTCCAGTTCATTATTTGTAATCATCATCCTGGACTTGGAGTATCTTTACAGAATACTAACGCTTATTACATTCTGTTGCATTCTCTTACTGTGCTGTTCCCCACCTTTCCTGCTGGAGTTTATTAGATCATTTGCACACATACCAGAGATTATTATATAAACAATCTGATATGCAGTGACGTAGATGCATTTGCAATGTGTCTGTGAGATCACTTTACAGCTCTCAGTTTATACAGAGATTTGGGCATACATCAATGGGTTACAAGTCAGTAAAATAAACATACCGAAGAACATAATTTGTTGCCTTTATGACTGCGGCTGGCCTGAAATAGCGCACAGAAACATTGTTATGCCACATAGGAGGTCCAAAAGGATTATCACGCCAAAAAAACGGCATCATATAACAAAAGTGCATTTCTGTGTGATGGTTGAGTGGAGATTAGCCTGAACCTGTCAGCACTCATGGTCACTGAACCAAATCCTTCTCCTGTATGAAATCAGAACGTTAAGCAATCTGAAGTGATCCTTACATAGCTTTAGGAATTTTGTACCTCTTCTTAGACATTGGTTTCAGCAGTGACCTATGATTCTACTCAGTTAGAGCTGTTTGTCCTAATGTGGTTGATATAACTCACTACAGTAATTTGTAATGATGAGAAAATCCATAATTGCTTATTCTCGCTTGGGATTCCCAAATTCAGGGGTGAATTTCGCAATGACTAGAATCGTGTTGTTGTACAGCAGAGGATGAAAAAGAAAAAAATAGCATTGTCAGATGCCCAGGACTTGTTCCCTGTATCCTCCCTTTGGCTTGTACGGAGGGGAGTTCCACAAAGTAGCACAGAAACATAGAATTTGACGGCAAATAAGAATCATTTGACTCATTTAGTCTACCCACTTTGGGTGTGGTTATTAGGGCTAGGGATTAGAGGGACTAGTCCAGCATGGATCACATTTGTAAAGGTGCTCGCAGGCAGCTTTGCAAATCCGATCCTTAGCAATGCAAATGCAGTAGGAGGTGTTAAACACCTTCTTGCTGCATTTGCAATCCGAACACTGCAGCTACGACACAGCCTTGGATCAACATTGCGACCGATGGTCGCGATGTTCCCCTCAGACTGCCAGCTGAGTGGCCGTCGCAGGGTGGCTTGCAAGGCCAAGAAAACTGCATCTTGCAACACTGGCTGCCCCTGTCCCTCCCCCCGCACGCCCCTGCCAGTCAATCAGGCAGAGGCATTCGCAATACTGAGATGCAACCGCATGACCTGTTCTGCACATTATCAGGGAACTGCGCTGAGGATTGCAGGAGCAATCCATACTGAGTAACCCCCAGAGTTAGATTAGGTGTTTGGTAAGGGTATTAGTGTTAGGGTATTAGGGTTAGGGTCGGGGTTCGGATTAAGAGTAAGGGTTGGGTTGTTATGTTAGTGTTAGGGTAATAATTCAATTAACTGCAAGAGTTTGGGGTATCAGTGTAAAGGTTTAAGATTAAGGGTGAGGATTAGGGTACTAGAATATTAGTAACACAGAAACATAGGGGGTCTATGTAGTAAGGCTTGGAAAGAGATAAAGGACGGAGATAAAGTACCAGCCAATCAGCTCCTTACTGCCATGTTACAGGTTGTGTTTGAAAAATGACAGTTAGGAGCTGATTGGTTAGTATTTTATCTCTGTCCACTTTATCTCTCTCCAAGGCATAATATATAGACCCCATAGAATAAGTAGACAAGTATAGCAAAATCACAGGGGAATTTCATGCAACTGAAGCTATGCAGTGGAACAAATTTCCAATTTAGCATTTGACATTCTGTTACTCATTTGCAAATAGCGTTAGAGCTGTGGTGAAAACAGTTAAAACAGTGGTTACTGTAAGACTATGATCACTTAACACCAACTTCCACCAACAGACTGTGCAAAGTTATGTGGCTACATGTGGAATGAGGCAACAGTTTCAAAATGTTGCTTACGAGATCTGACAATTAAGTTTGCAAACTTGCCACTGTGTGCTGACCGTGGCAACACTGGACATTGGACTTTGCTTGCAAATTGTCTTTAATGGTACTCTCTACCAAACATGTCTAACTAGCACCTAATGCTGCATTCAGATTGCAAATGCCGGATCCTACCCGGTAAGAGAAACGTGTACTTACCGGGTGGGATCCGGCATTTGCGCTCCGTTGCTGGCTTTCCGACCCGGCAATATACTGGGTCGGTTGCCATAGCAGAGGAGGGCGCAGCAGCAGCAGGGGCGGGGGTGGAGGCGGCGCTGGGAGATGAGCTCATCTCCTGTGCCACCTCTCCCTATGCTGTGAATGGGAGCCGTGTCGCATCGGAACGGCTCCCATTCACACTGCGCCTGACCCGGTAATCAACCCGGTAATAACCCTTCTTTTTTACCGGGTTGAATTACCGGGTCAGGCGACCCGCTAATTCTGAAAAGGAGCTTTCACATCGCACACTGACCCGTTTCGACACGGCAATATGCCGTGTCGATACCGGGTTTTTAGTGCGATGTGAAAGGGGTGTAAGTGGAATTTAGTAGTATGGGGACTACCAATACTGTTGATGTTGAGACATACCAATGTCAACACATATATACAGTAGGTAGTAAAACAGATTTCTAAAAAGTATGATAGCATTACTAACTAAAGAAAATGTCATATCTTTATACATTTTTTCCTTATGTGTCCTACATGTATGGTTCAATAAACAATGATGGTACTGGTGTATTTCCTCTATCACTCTGAGCCTAGACATTACATGTTATTATGGTTACTGCATCATTGTTATTAATTACATTGGCTCACACAGGGAGAGCAGATTTTCTACTGCACGTACGCAAATTGCTGGGGAAATGGCCGCCATGTGCGGATGTTCAGTGTGGGCCCCCCTGGGCCCAGGGGCCAGGGAGTACCACAATACCTGCACAAATTATAGATACACAAGTCTGCTGTATGCGGCTGTCTCATCCCCTGTTCATTGTCTCACAGACACACCAGAGGAAGGCATAAGTTGCAACATGCCATTCCATATTCCCCCTTTTCCACCTCCCAAAGGATTATCTTTTAATTTTCAGAACTATTGTAACTCTCAGTAAAAGATTACACTTTGGATTTATCCATGAAATATATTTCTATAATTGAGAATGTAGTGTGTCTATTTTAACCATTTAACTGGCATGGTCAGATCACATGCGACCGCGCCACCCCACTGTGTCCCCCAGTTTTTGACAAGGAGATACGTTCTGCAGATGTGCATAATATAATATTTAGATATTTAAAAAAAAAACACTTTTAAAACTATATTAAATGCATATTTTTTAAATGGGTTTGAAGGGAAAAAATCATCAGTTAAGTGGTTAATTAACTGTGTATTTTTATTTTGTCACACTTGTTTTATTCACTACCTCTACATCCAACCATGATTTTCCTCTATCAGATTTAATCATATAGTTGGACTAATACATTATTATTTCCACATTGTTGTAGACAACTTTTTAAGTCATTTTTGTTTTTTGAGACGTTAGATGGTTTTTCATTTTAACATATATAAATTAAAAGTAACATTTTATTTTATATTATAATTTTTTCCCTCAATATAGTGAGTACTCCTGGCTTTGCGCTGTAATTATGAGGACAGTAATTATTTATTTACTAAAGGAGTAAAAATAAATTTATAATTATCCGATGGGACAAAAATTATTTTATGAATATATTAGCTGGAAAAATGATAGTATCATTGTACTAAGATGGCAATTTTAATATCATATTAAGAGGGCTATATTATTTAAGAATTATATTATGGGGGTAACACTTGCCCCTTTTATAAAATAAAATAATTGCCCCATTATGTAATAATAAAATAATACTACCCTCTTAAAATTATTTTAAAATAATATTATCTTATTATAATCATACATTAATTTAGTCGTCCCCCCACTATATTCATAAAATAAATTCACACCTTTAAGATAAAAATGAAATTGGATTTTCTGTTACTTTTAGAGCTGTTTGACCTTTAGCAAAAAAACAACAACATAAAAATAAACAGCAATTTTACAAAATGTCCCTCTATGAAATCTCATGTTTATAGTGGTGTCCTTATGTCATAAAATTCAGATCTTTGATAGCATGTACCCTATAATACTTTAACAACCTCATTAATTAAATAGATTTTGAGTGCACCAGGAAGAAGGTGGTTGAGAGTGGCATAGCAAAAACTTGGAGGTAAGGACGACATGCTGTAATAGTCAAGATGAGATAAGCTAATAATGAGGCTGTGGCAGTTGCATACAATCATTTTGTCATACCCTCCTTCAAGAAGCTATATGGCCTTCCTGCTAAGGCTACACACGTAAAGGATGAATGCTTTATTAAATAATAGACTCGTAAGCCTGAGAAACAAGTGTTGAAGAATATACAAATTAAATAAAATATTTACGTATTTCTGTTAGCAGCTGAACAGTAAAAAAAAAAAAAAAAAGATGAAAGTTCTCAGTTACGAAGCTCATTGAAGCAAAATGTGACATCCTTTGAATATTTTAAGCATCATGTATTTTCAGGAGATCTTTTTTCTCCCCTGCATTTCTTGTTGGGTAGAAGCATGTTTTCGGGGTCAGCGAAAGGACTGGCTTCATTTTTTTCACTTCCAGGCTGCTACGTATTAAACAGGCGGCAACATCAGTTTCACATTAAAAATGGGAGGGAGATATTCATTGACTCTCCTACCCATTCTGTCCCCAGAGATCTGGTTTCAGGGAAATAATTAAAGCAGCTGCTACTTGTCAAGGGATTGTTCTGTGAATTAGAGGTTTGGATTATCCCTGATTCAGAACATAAAAAATATCCCCATATAACCTCTAAGTTTAGTCCTCTAATTAGCAGCACCCAGTGCATTCTCTGAGGGTACACAGACAACTGAGACACAGCACTGAGTCAAACTGAATTGTGTAAAATGGGTTTGTGGGCAATAATGCCACCACCAAGGCTGGGCAATGAGAGGCCCTCCAGCTGCTGTACAACTACACATCCCAGTATGCTCTGCAACAGTTTTAACATTTCCAAATAGCACAACTGTGGCTGGGCATGCTGGTATGTGCAGATCTACAGCAGCTGGAGGGCCACTTATTGCCCAGTCTTGGTTGTGGCATTATTTTTTTATAAACCATACTAGTGTTCCTTACCAGAACTTACCTATTCATAAAATATTTTATGCATTCAACCAATGAATACACTATATATTTTAATATAACTCGCAAATTAAATTGAACTTCAACAGTTTCAATTTAATTCATAACTGATCCATGAGTCTGCAAACTAATTTTTAACTGTATTTGGGTTCTGGGGAGAAAAATACTAAAAATCCTTCAACTAAATAGTCTAATAAAAAATAGCTACTATAAAGCTTCTGAATCTATGGACGCCAAAAAAAAAATCACCATATTGCTTCTGTGGGATGCCATATTGTTTTATGTGTGTTGCCATAGTAACCTTTTATTACAGTGTACTACCAATAATCTATAAACAACAAAAAAAAAATCTTAAAATTGGAATATTATTTTGTACAATCATCACATTTTTAAAAAAGTAGTTCCATTTTTATTAACTATAATACTCATTACTACACTTGTGATGCAAATAATCATATTACCTATTGCATCACCAACAACATTGTGTCAGTGTTTACTAGCCACGAGATTGCCTTTGACCTCAGATTACAATTACTAATTCATGCACCTGTTATACTGTAGTACTGCATTGTAACATTAAGCTTTCAGACATTTGAGATCTAGATCTGTTTAATTATAAACTGTCTGCCTTTTGTTTGTTTTTTTGTTTGTCTATTAGACATTTTATTGCTGTTTGTGTTAAACTTTTTATGTGCAATAAAGTTATAAAATTATTTCAAAAGATACACACGGTGGTTGTTTTTTTAAATTTTGGTTACAAAGATCAAAGTATACATTTGCTCATCATCTCTAGTTTCCATTCCAGAATTTCAGAATGGGTGACATATATGGAAAAGTCCTGTTTTACAGAAGGAAGGATTGGGCAAGATAAAAACTTTTAAGTATAACTCTATGGGTGTAGGGTGTGTGGTGTGGGCCCCACTGGACCCATGGGCCTGTGTGCACATCACAGCCTGCACCCATTATAGTTACACCAATGACTGAGGGGCACATTGGTGTGTGGGTTGGGGGGGGGGGTTCAAGACAGTAGGCTGAAGTCTTGCCTAGGGTGCCAAGGAACCTTGCACCGGCCCAGTATGCATAACCCCCTTTGTTTATTGATACATCTCTGCCAGTGACTAATTCCTGCCTAGTGATAGATACTGAAGGCTGTGGAAAGAGATTAGTATGTTTAACCAGTAGAGTTTGGCTGTAGTGTTACAGTCCTAGTGTGCCACAACTACACCAGAAAACATAATGAACTGACTCTTATCATCTTATCTGTACTTAGGGGCATATTCAGTTGAGCGCGGATTTTTTAAAAACTCTGTGTCGTGGCTTTTCCCTATTCAATTGAAGGAGAGAAAATGAGCCGCAGTGATTTCAAATCACCACATCTTTTTTCTTGCAGTCCCAGAGAAAATCAGATTTTTCCTAAAATTGTCTGCATTTGATCTGAAGCCCATTGGACCCCCCCCCCCCCCTTCATGACTAATTAAGCAACAGGATGTTTCCAATTAGCCTAATTACTGTAGTCCTTTGTTACCTTCTGAAGCACTGTCTTCTTCCCTCAGATTACGACAGGCTGGTCTTCTGCAGCAGTGGTGTGTGTGAGTGTGTGAGAGACCACTGTGACCTCTTGTCAGGTGTGTGACCCCCGGAGTGTGTGTGTGTGACCCCCGATGTGTGTTCTGGGTCAGGTACAGGGAGAAATATATCTTCCAGCACCCCCTCCCCTCCCAGCGGCGTCCTTCACAATGGAATGAGGGGAGACGACACAGAGTGAAGGAGACCACCGGAGCTGCCAGAGCACACAGGTAAGTTTCCGGTGTTACTTAGCTGCATTATTTTACATCCTGCGGGATTTTGACCACAAAAAAAAATAAGAATTTACTCACCGGTAATTCTATTTCTCGTAGTCCGTAGTGGATGCTGGGAACTCCGTAAGGACCATGGGGAATAGCGGGCTCCGAAGGAGGCTGGGCACTCTAGAAAGATTTATGACTACCTGGTGTGCACTGGCTCCTCCCACTATGACCCTCCTCCAAGCCTCAGTTAGGACACTGTGCCCGGACGAGCTGACATAATAATGAAGGATTTAGAATCCCGGGTAAGACTCTTACCAGCCACACCAATCACATCGTACAACTCGTGATACTATATAGAGTTTGACAGTATGAAAACAACTTTGCCTCTCAACAGATGGCTCAACAATAACCCTTTAGTTAACAATAACTATTTACAAGTATTGCAGACAATCCGCACTTGGGATGGGCGCCCAGCATCCACTACGGACTACGAGAAATAGAATTACCGGTGAGTAAATTCTTATTTTCTCTGACGTCCTAGTGGATGCTGGGAACTCTGTAAGGACCATGGGGATTATACCAAAGCTCCCAAACGGGCGGGAGAGTGCGGATGACTCTGCAGCACCGAATGAGAGAACTCCAGGTCCTCCTCAGCCAGGGTATCAAATTTGTAGAATTTTGCAAACGTGTTTGCCCCTGACCAAGTAGCTGCTCGGCAAAGTTGTAAAGCCGAGACCCCTCGGGCAGCCGCCCAAGATGAGCCCACCTTCCTTGTGGAATGGCATTTACAGATTTTGGCTGTGGCAGGCCTGCCACAGAATGTGCAAGCTGAATTGTACTACAAATCCAGCGAGCAATAGACTGCTTAGAAGCAGGAGCACCCAGCTTGTTGGGTGCATACAGGATAAACAGCGAGTCAGATTTTCTGACTCCAGCCGTCCTGGAAACATATATTTTCAGGGCCCTGACAACGTCTAGCAACTTGGAGTCCTCCAAATCCCTAGTAGCTGCAGGCACCACAATAGGCTGGTTCAGGTGAAACGCTGACACCACCTTAGGGAGAAATTGGGGATGAGTCCTCAATTCTGCCCTATCCATATGGAAAATCAGATAAGGGCTTTTGCATGATAAAGCCGCCAATTCTGACACTCGCCTGGCTGAAGCCAAGGCCAATAACATGACCACTTTCCACGTGAGATATTTCAGATCCACGGTTTTTAGTGGCTCAAACCAATGTGATTTTAAGAAACTCAACACCATGTTGAGATCCCAAGGTGCCACAGGAGGCACAAACGGGGGCTGAATATGCAGCACTCCTTTCACAAATGTCTGAACTTCAGGTACTGAAGCTAGTTCTTTTTGAAAGAAAATCGACAGAGCCGAGATCTGTATTTAATGGAGCCTAGTTTTAGGCCCATATTCACTCCTGCTTGCAGGAAATGCAGAAATCGACCTAGTTGAAATTCCTCTGTTGGGGCCTTTTTGGCCTCGCACCATGCAACATATTTCCGCCATATGCGGTGATAATGCTTTGCCGTAACATCTTTCCTGGCCTTAATAAGCGTAGGAATGACTTCTTCCGGAATACCCTTTTCCTTTAGGATCCGGTGTTCAACCGCCATGCCGTCAAACGCAGCCGCGGTAAGTCTTGGAACAGACAGGGCCCCTGCTGTAGCAGGTCCTGTCTGAGCGGTAGAGGCCACGGGTCCTCTGAGAGCATCTCTTGAAGTTCCGGGTACCACGCTCGTCTTGGCCAATCCGGAACCACGAGAATTGTGTTTACTCCTCGCTTTCTTATTATTCTCAATACCTTTGGTATGAGAGGCAGAGGAGGGAACACATAAACCGACTGGTACACCCACGGTGTCACTAGAGCGTCCACAGCTACCGCCTGAGGGTCCCTTGACCTGGCGCAATATCTTTTTAACTTTTTGTTGAGGCGGGACGCCATCATGTCCACCTGTGGTTTTTCCCAACGGTTTACCAGCATCTGGAAGACTTCTGGATGAAGTCCCCACTCTCCCGGGTGGAGGTCGTGTCTGCTGAGGAAGTCTGCTTCCCAGTTGTCCACTCCCGGAATGAACACTGCTGACAGTGCTAGTACATGATTCTCCGCCCATCGGAGGATTCTTGTGGCTTCTGCCATCGCCATCCTGCTTCTTGTGCCGCCCTGTCGATTTACATGGGCGACTGCCGTGATGTTGTCTGACTGGATCAGCACCGGCTGGTGTAGGAGCAGGGATTTTGCTTGACTTAGGGCATTGTAGATGGCCCTTAGTTCCAGAATATTTATGTGAAGGGAAGTCTCCTGACTCGACCATAGTCCTTGGAAGTTTCTTCCCTGTGTGACTGCCCCCCAGCCTCGAAGGCTGGCATCCGTGGTCACCAGGACCCAGTCCTGTATGCCGAACCTGCGGCCCTCTAGAAGATGGGCACTCTGCAGCCACCACAGTAGAGACACCCTGGTTCTTGGAGACAGGGTTATTAAGCGATGCATCTGAAGATGCGATCCGGACCACTGGTCCAACAGGTCCCACTGAAAGATTCTGGCATGGAACCTGCCGAAGGGAATTGCTTCGTAAGAAGCCACCATCTTTCCCAGGACCCGCGTGCAGCGATGCACTGATACCTGTTTTGGCTTCAGGAGGTCTCTGACTAGAGATGACAACTCCCTGGCTTTCTCCTCCGGGAGAAACACTTTTTTCTGGACTGTATCCAGAATCATACCCAGGAACAGTAGCCGTGTCGTCGGAACCAGCTGTGACTTTGGGATATTCAGAATCCAGCCGTGCTGGTGCAGAACCTCCTGAGATAGTGCTACTCCCACCAACAACTGTTCCTTGGACCTCGCTTTTATTAGGAGATCGTCCAAGTACGGGATAATTAAAACTCCCTTTTTTCGAAGGAGTATCATCATTTCCGCCATAACCTTGGTAAATACCCTCGGTGCCGTGGACAGTCCAAACGGCAGCGTCTGGAATTGGTAATGGCAATCCTGTACCACAAATCTGAGGTACTCCTGGTGAGGATGGTAAATGGGGACATGCAAGTAAGCATCCTTGATGTCCAGGGATACCATGTAATCCCCCTCTTCCAGGCTCGCAATAACCGCCCTGAGCGATTCCATCTTGAACTTGAATTTTTTTTATGTATGTGTTCAAGGATTTCAAATTTAAAATGGGTCTCACCGAATCGTCCGGTTTCGGTACCACAAATAGTGTGGAATAGTAACCCCGGCCTTGTTGAAGTAGGGGTACCTTGATTATCACCTGCTGGGAATACAGCTTGTGAATTGCCGCTAGCACCGCCTCCCTGTCTGAGGGAGCAATCGGCAAGGCAGATTTTAGGAACCGGTGGGGTGGAGACGCCTCGAATTCCAGTTTGTACCCATGAGATACTATTTGAAGGATCCAGGGATCCACCTGTGAGCGAGCCCACTGATCGCTGAAATTCTTGAGGCGGCCCCCCACCGTACCAGGCTCCGCCTGTGGAGCCCCACCGTCATGTGGCGGACTTGGCAGAAGAAGCGGGGGAGGACTTTTGCTCCTGGGAACCTGCTGTTTGTTGCAGCCTTTTTCCCCTACCTCTGCCTCTGGATAGAAAAGACCCGCCTTTTCCACACCTGTTTTTCTGGGTCCGAAAGGACTGAACCTGATAAAACGGCGCCTTCTTAGGCTGTGAGGGGACATGGGGTAAAAATGCTGACTTCCCAGACGTTGCTGTGGAAACTAGGTCCGAGAGACCATCCCCAAATAATTCCTCACCCTTATATGGCAACACTTCCATGTGCCTTTTAGAATCTGCATCTCCTGTCCACTGCGAGTCCATAAGCCTCTCCTAGCAGAAATGGACAATGCACTAACTTTAGATGCCAGTCGGCAGATTTCCCTCTGTGCATCTCTCATATATAAGACTGAGTCTTTTATATGGTCTATGGTTAACAGGATCGTGTCTCTGTCTAATGTGTCAATATTTTCTGACAGTTTATCTGACCACGCAGCGGCAGCACTGCACATCCAAGCTGACGCAATAGCTGGCCTAAGTATAATGCCTGAGTGTGTATATACAGACTTCAGGATCGCCTCCTGCTTTCTATCTGCAGGTTCCTTGAGGGCGGCCGTATCTGGAGACGGTAGTGCCACCTTTTTAGACAAACGTGTGAGCGCTTTATCCACCCTAGGAGGTGTTTCCCAACGTGACCTATCCTCTGGCGGGAAAGGGAACGCCATTAGTACCTTCTTAGGAATTACCAATTTTTTATCAGGGAAAGCCCACGCTTCTTCACACACTTCATTTAATTCATCTGATGGGGGAAAAACTACGGGTAGTTTTTTCTCCCCAAACATAATACCCTTTTTAGTGGTACCTGTATTTATATCAGAAATGTGTAACACCTCTTTCATTGCCTCAATCATGCAGTGAATGGCCTTAGTGGGCATCAGGTTAGACTCATCGTCGTCGACACTGGTGTCAGTATCAGTGTCGACATCTGGGTCTGCGGTCTGAGGTAGCGGGCGTTTTAGAGCCCCTGATGACCTGTGCGACGCCTGGACAGGCACGAGCTGAGAAGTCGGCTGTCCCACATTTGGCATGTCGTCAAATTTCTTATGTAAGGAGTCTATACGTGCACTCATTTCTTTCCATAAGCTCAACCACTCAGGTGTCTGCCCCGCAGGGGGTGACATCCCTTCTAAAGGCATCTGCTCCGTCTCCACATCATTATCCTCATCAAACATGTCGACACAGCCGTACCGACACACCGCACACACACAAGGAATGCTCCAACAGAGGACAGGACCCACAAAAGCCCTTTGGGGGGACAGAGTGAGAGTATGCCAGCACACACCAGAGCGCTATATAATGCAGGGACTAACTGAGTTATGTCCCCTATAGCTGCTTTTTCTATATAATTTATACAGCGCCTAAATTTAGTGCCCCCCCTCTCTTTTTTTACCCTTTTCTGTAGTGTAGACTGCAGGGGAGAGCCAGGGAGCTTCCTTCCAGCGGATCTGTGAAGGAGAAATGGCGCCAGTGTGCTGCAGGAGATAGCTCCGCCCCTTTTCCGCGGACTATTCTCCCGCTTTTTTCTGGATTCTGTCAGGGGTATTTTCCACATATATAACCTCTGGGGCTATATATTGTGGTATTTTTGCCAGCCAAGGTGTTATAATTGCTTCTCAGGGCGCCCCCCCCCCCAGCGCCCTGCACCCTCAGTGACCGGAATGTGAAGTGTGTGTGAGGAGCAATGGCGCACAGCTGCAGTGCTGTGCGCTACCTTGGTGAAGACTGATGTCTTCTGCTGCCGATTTTCCGGACCTCTTCTTGCTTCTGGCTCTGTAAGGGGGACGGCGGCGCGGCTCCGGGACCGAACACCAAGGACTGGGCCTGCGGTCGATCCCTCTGGAGCTAATGGTGTCCAGTAGCCTAAGAAGCCCAATCCGGCTGCAAGCAGGCGAGTTCGCTTCTTCTCCCCTTAGTCCCTCGCTGCAGTGAGCCTGTTGCCAGCAGGTCTCACTGAAAATAAAAAAACTAAATCTATACTTTCTTTCTAAGGGCTCAGGAGAGCCCCTAGTGTGCATCCAACCTCGGCCGGGCACAAAATCTAACTGAGGCTTGGAGGAGGGTCATAGTGGGAGGAGCCAGTGCACACCAGGTAGTCATAAATCTTTCTAGAGTGCCCAGCCTCCTTCGGAGCCCGCTATTCCCCATGGTCCTTACGGAGTTCCCAGCATCCACTAGGACGTCAGAGAAAAACAGTGACCATTTTTTTAAATTGGATACCGCAAGTATCGGTAGCACGCATATCTGCGGTAATCCAAAATCAGATATGCCCAATAGACTATAAATTCTGTGATGTGTCTATACAAATGCAGCGCTGAATAATATTCCACAGAATGGCAAAGAAAATGTGGCTCTTGAAGATTCTAACAATTGAAATCATCGCATTTACGAAATGTCCCATTCTGCAAAGCTTTTTTCTCTGTGATTTTAGAGTTGCTATGGGTAGGCAACTCGAAGGATAATACTAATATAAAATATTGCTTGACAATTAAATTAGTTACAGTATGTTTTTCTGGACTGAAAGGTTTGCCCATAGAAACAATTCAGCACTCATTTTTCTGTACATTGTCAAGTTATTCAATAAGAATTCTACGTTTACAGACACAAAAGTCTCATCTTACATTACAGAGTTAGAAATAAAGGGCCCATCCTTGTCTACTACCTATTTTTTTGTTCGGTGTCATCGATTCATGTCTGCAGTGTGACCTGATGCCCTCATGTAGCGCTCACAGTTTGTAATTAGACAGAGCCAAGCTGTCTGGTTGCACATCATAATTCCACAGTTATTACCTCTTCCCTTTTCATTTCTCACTTATGTTCCCTGGTAATGAGGGTTGCTTTATTTTGAAGGGGAAACTTAAAGAGAAGTCTTTGTCTCCAATGAGACTATTTCTATTTTGTACCTACGAAGACTGATGACAGATAACTGTATGAAACAGCCTGAATGCTCAGTACTGTCTCCAGCTGGCAAACTACCTCCATCAAATGATTCAATCCCAGCAAATACATGTTTTTTTAATAAATCAACATTACATTTTGGGCCTAATTCAGAGCCACCCGTATTTGAGGTGGTCACCTCTATGCGGCTGTACCGCCAATATACTTGTGAAAAAAGCTCTGTAATCATAATCCGCACAGATTTGCACCAACACTATCCTTGGTGCAAAAACCCCATCTAAAAATGCTAGAATGTCCAGTTATATACTAGTTACCCCCATTTAGCCAGAGTATAGATGCGACTGACTCCCATGCTAATCTAAAAAGCTGCACAATTTTGCAGAGTTGTGTAAGTACGCCTTGTTTGGCCTCGAAGCATGTGCAGTGCTTAACATTGCATGCGATTCAGAATCAGACCTTTGGTAGCAGTGTTTTAGTCTGTATATATGTATATAAACTCTTTCTATTAAATAATAATAATACAATTAGCTTCTCCTTGTATTGTGTTTTTATCTGCACTCTGTTACTTATTACTGTATTCCATTTATATCACCCACTTTCCACTAATGTTGTACTTTAAGCATTAGATATCATTGCTGTCATTCACAGCCTAACCTTAACCCCCCCACCCCGGTAGCCTAACCCTAATTCTCCCCCTGCAGCCTAAACTTAACCTTCCCCAGTGCCTTACCCAGTGGTGCAAGTAGAAATATTTTCTTAGTGGTACTGAGTGACGAAAAATGTTTGTGGTCATGTGTTGTGAGGGGGCGTGGTCACATGCCACTAATGGGAGTGGCTACATGACACTAGCGGCGTGGCCACACGATAAAGCCCCTTTTCTTTGCACTCTGGAGGCAAGGCTACAAATATATACTAATTCCTCCACTATAATAGAAATATATAGTAGTGTCCACATTACAATATAAATATATAGTAATGCTCCCAATTTAATAACAATATATAGTAATGCCCCCCATTATAACAGGAATATATACTGTAGTAGTGCCCCTGGTATAATATAAATATATAGTAGTGTCCACATTATTTTAGAAATGAATTACCCCACACAGTGAAGCCAGCGACATGCCCAGCAGCCCAGCCTGTGAAGAACAAAAGCCGCTCAGTGCCGATGCATCACACGAGTTGAGTGAATGTTAACATCTGCACTGCTGCTCCCAGCAACCCTGACAAAGTGGGAGGTGACATCATGATGCCAAGCACCATGGTCTTGTTGCTTTGTGCGCATTATAATTGTGGTAATGGTGGTCACAGGTGCAAAGTGTGTGGCAGGTGGTACTGCGTACCCGCTGCCAAATTCTTAAGGGTACTCAGTACCCGAGCGTACCTGCATACTTGCACAACTGGCCTTACCTCTCTAGAGTCCCAGCAGTCCTTCGTTCGGGATACAGGCACCGGCATTTTGACCCATGTTGGAATCCTGGTGTCGGTATTCCGAGCAGTGTCAGGATTTCAGCATCGATATTCCAACTGTTGGGATTCCAAATGCCAGGATCCTGAACGCATCCAAGTTTATCCAAGTGCTAACTTACTGTACTTGTCATTTTTTCCATTTGTTCCCAACTAAGGGCAGGATGTAACGCCATCCGAGTTGGCAGGCAAACATTTACAAGGCAAAACCATGCCTTGTACATCATTGTCGCTTTAAAAAAAACATTCGAGTTCGTCCGGCATCCCGAACTTCCAGCCAACTCGGACGGCATTGCATCCCACCCTAAGAATCAGCAGCTTAGAGGGACATGTCTGTCTCATGGTGGGAAAGTTTTAATTTAACTTCCCTTCACTGCAAATAAGTGGTACTTGTTAAAGAGTGATTCTTCACGAGCAATATGCACGACCATGTGTATGACTACAACCAGTGGTGCAGAGAGGGGGTGGGTGTCACTTTTTACCTTGGCCTGTTGGAGGGGCACGGATCCTACATTGCAGAAAGCCCAACGGTAGAGAGAACTAATTGCCGCTGCAGCAGCCACTCTCCCCAGCCCAGCACAAGCTTTGCAGGACATATAATTAGCATTTTTTTTAACAGAGGGGTCTGGCCACGCGTCTTCCTGTTGGCCACGCCCCCTCCCTTATACCAGGGCCCTCCAGAACTGTTGACGCTCCTGACTACAGCCACACTGTCAAACAACCACATCCCATTGCGATGTGCAGGTTTCTGTCCGACAACCCTTCCATGCAGGTTCTTTTTATGGACACTACTTCAGTATTAGCTAAACCAGTGGTTCCCAAACTTTTTAGAATCATGGCACCCTAGAGTAGCAGAATTTGTTTCACAGCACCCCTAGGCCAAAAGTTTCTTATTGAGAAATTTAGAAAGAAATATTAAATTAAGTAAATTGTATTTATTTGTCATCCTTGGGTTCAGTTGTGTGGTGAGGGACAGGATTTGCTTCTGTTTGTCCACATATGTTATGAGTGGCAGCCACCAACATTGGTTTTGCCTATTACATTGACCATAAATAATTTGAATTGATCCTGGACCACAAACCCGAGGCACCCCTGCAACTGTCCCAAGATACCCCAGTGTGCTTCGGCACACAGTTTGAGAACCACTGAGATAAACCTTTGATTAGGTCTTTCCAATGATACTGTATGTGGGTTACAATTTGCATATCTGATGAGTTTAAAAGCAGTTCTAGCAGATACTGTTTCACTGGGTATAAATCTTACCTTGACTTACAGTTTAACTTACTTTCATTTCTTAATGAGGACAGTGCTATTTCCAAGTTGGAAACGGGTGGTCTTCGGTATACCGGCGGTCGGGCTCCCGGCGCTCAGTATACCGGCGCCGGGAGCCCGACCGCCGGCATACCGACACTTATTTTCCCTCGTGGGGGTCCACGACCCCCATAGAGGGAGAATAAAATAGTGTGGCGCGCGTAGCGCGCCACCGTGCCCGTAGCGTGGCGAGCGCAGCGAGCCCGCAAGGGGCTCATTTGCGCTCGCCACACTGTCGGTCAGCCGGCGGTCGGGCTCCCGGCGCCGGTATGCTGGGCGCCGGGAGCCCGACCGCCGGCCAGCCGTAGTGAACCCGTTGGAAACATTTAGATAACTTGCTACAGTCTGACCCTTGTTGGTAAAAGTCAGTTATATTCGTTTTATAAGTCATCATCAGTCAGCTGCTAAGAGTTGGTTGCTGAGAGAAGGCACGACATCACAAGAGGTTAGAAGAGTATTTCATCAATACTAGAATTGTCTTCTGGTTTAATAAAAGTGTGTCTGCACTACTACACTGGTGTCAGATTCGTTTCATTTGGTATGCAGTTTGCATGGAGACAATCATAATGTCGGCAAGCATTATGGGGAACCTGGAAGGCATACATCGGGATGTCGCCAAATGTGAAATGCTTGTTAATAATTCCACACGCGTTGGCAGTACAACTGTCAACTTGATGATTTACCATCATGATGAACACTGTACTGCTGTACAGCATGAGACAGTAATACTGGAGAGCCAGAAAGTCAGCAACTACAGTATATATATATATATATATATATACACACACACACACACACACACACACACACACACACACACACACACACACACACGTGTATGTGTATATAGAATACATACAATATGACTGGGAAGTGACTTCTACTAGTATATAGTGGGGATATTTTCATTCAAAATGTAAATATCCATTGTGATACAAAACTGCTGATAATCTCGGCAGTGCCACGATTATTAATACATAGCCCCTGTAGTTTGGTCATTAACATATAAAATATCCCTTGCTATTAGGGCACTGAAACTCTTAACCTCATACTGCCATTAAATATACTGACCCTCTCTATAATATTGACATGATATCAACATATTAGATGTTTTATAAATGTACCAACACAACAGGTACGATTTGTTGAGAATATTGCAGCATACCTGCGATGAAAGCTTGCTAAGGGGATGAATTGCTTAGGACACCTGCTACATGTTTGGTAACTGATCAGTCTTGTCTGGAATAAAAAATCTGCACTGTAGCCTCATAATGAATACAAAGTAGGAAGACTTATACATATTGCTGCAGGCTACAATTTGGCAGATATACACGGCTTTAGAAAGAGGGGCTAATCATAGCCAGCCATCAATATAATAACCTTCAGTACATAAAAAAAAAAAGTGTTAACAATTGTTAAATCAGAGGCATAAATTCTTCTGTTCCTGCAGAAATTCATTTGGAATGACATATCCTCTTCTGCTCAGGGAGTGTTTTATCTTTCCTCATCCCACCCTATCACCATCATAGAGCAAATAAGGTTGAGAGAGGTCAAAGATTTGGCTCGGGAAACTCCTGCTGAATCCACAGTGATAAAAGTTGTAGAAACTAAAGGCTTCAGATGAATCCATCTTGGAAGCCAAGTTTAATTTTTTTTTTTTTTTTTAAATGTCAAAATCAACTTGTAATTCATATTTCATTGTTGTTATGGTGAGCAATTGGTGTTACCTACCTCATTCAAGCTTGTCTCAAGATGAGTGTGTGGTAGTGACACTGGGTTTGTTCTGTGTACTAATTAATATTATTTTGAATGTATATTATTTAATATTGTAGACATGGATATTTATTTCATGAAACATCAATAAAATAATAAGATTTTACTTACCGATAAATCTATTTCTCGTAGTCCGTAGTGGATGCTGGGGACTCCGTAAGGACCATGGGGATATAGCGGCTCCGCAGGAGACAGGGCACAATAATAAAAGCTTTAGGATCAGGTGGTGTGCACTGGCTCCTCCCCCTATGACCCTCCTCCAAGCCTCAGTTAGGATACTGTGCCCGGACGAGCGTGCATAATAAGGAAGGATATTGAATCCCGGGTAAGACTCATACCAGCCACACCAATTACACCGTACAACCTGTGATCTGAACCCAGTTAACAGTATGATAACAACGAAGGAGCCTCTGACAAGATGGCTCACAACAAGAATAACCCGATTTTTGTAACAATAACTATGTACAAGTATTGCAGACAATCCGCACTTGGGATGGGCGCCCAGCATCCACTACGGACTACGAGAAATAGATTTATCGGTAAGTAAAATCTTATTTTCTCTGACGTCCTAGTGGATGCTGGGGACTCCGTAAGGACCATGGGGATTATACCAAAGCTCCCAAACGGGCGGGAGAGTGCGGATGACCCTGCAGCACCGAATGAGAGACTCCATGTCCTCCTCAGCCAGGGTATCAAATTTGTAGAATTTAGCAAACGTGTTTGCCCCTGACCAAGTAACTGCTCGGCAAAGTTGTAAAGCCGAGACCCCTCGGGCAGTCGCCCAAGATGAGCCCCCTTCCTTTTGGAATGGGCTTTTACAGATTTTGGCTGTGGCAGGCCTGCCACAGAATGTGTAAACTGAATTGTATTACAAATCCAGCGAGCAATCGTCTGCTTAGAAGCAGGAGCACCCATCTTGTTGGGTGCATACAGGCTAAACAGCGAGTCAGATTTTCTGACTCCAGCCGTCCTGGAAACATATTTTTCAGGGCCCTGACAACGTCAAGTAACTTGGAGTCCTCCAAGTCCCTAGTACCCGCAGGTACCACAATAGGTTGGTTCATGTGAAAAACAGAAAACACCTTAAGGAGAAATTGAGGACGAGTCCTCAATTCTGCCCTGTCAGAATGAAAAATTAAGTAAGGGCTTTATATATGATAAAGCCGCCAATTCTGACACACGCCTGGCTGAAGCCAGGGCTAATAGCATCGTCACCTTCCATGTGAGATATTTTAAGTCCACAGTGGTGAGTGGTTCAAACCAATGTGACTTTAGGAAACTTAAAACAACATTGAGATCCCAAGGTGCCACTGGGGCACAAAATGAGGCTGTATATGCAGTACCCCTTTTACAAACATCTGAACGTCAGGCACTAAAGCCAGTTCTTTCTGGAAGAAATTCGACAGGGCCGAAATTTGAACCTTAATGGACCCTAATTTTAGGCCCATAGACAGTCCTGTTTTCAGGAAATGTAGGAAACGACCCAGTTGGAATTCCTCTGTAGGGGCCTTCTTGGCCTCACACCACGCAACATATCTTCACCAAATGCGGTGAAAATGTTTTGCGGTTACATCCTTCCTGTCTTCGACCAGGGTAGGGATGACTTCATCTGGAATGCCCTTTCAGGATCTGGCGTTCAACCTCCATGCCGTCAAACGCGGCCGCGGTAAGTCTTGGAACAGACAAGGCCCCTGCTGGAGCAGGTCCTTTCTTAAAGGTAGAGGCCACGGGTCTTCCGTGAACATCTCTTGAAGTTTCGGGTACCAAGTCCTTCTTGGCCAATCCGGAACCACGAGTATCGTTCTTACTCATCTCCCTCTTATGATTCTCAGTACTTTTGGTATGAGAGGCATAGGAGGGAACACATACTCTGACTGGTACACCCACAGTGTTACCAGAGCGTCCACCGCTATTGCCTGAGGGTCCCTTGACCTGGCGCAATATCTGTCTAGTTTTTTGTTCAGGCGGGACGCCATCATGTCCACCTTTGGTTTTTCCCAACGGTTTACAATCATGTGGAAGACTTCCCGATGAAGTCCCCACTCTCCCGGGTAGAGGTCATGCCTGCTGAGGAAGTCTGCTTCCCAGTTTTCCACTCCCGGAATGAACACTGCTGAGAGTGTTATCACATGATTTTTCGCCCAGCGAAGAATCCTTGTAGTTTCTGCCATTTCCCTCCTGCTTCTTGTGCCGCCCTGTTTACGTGGGCGACTGCCGTGATGTTGTCCCACTGGATCAATACCGGCTGACCTTGAAGCAGAGGTCTTGCTAAGCTTAGAGCATTGTAAATTGCCCTTAGCTCCAGTATATTTATGTGGAGAGAAGTCTCCAGACTTGATCACACTCTCTGGAAATTTTTTCCTTGTGTGACTGCTCCCCAGCCACTCAGGCTGGCATCCGTGGTCACCAGGACCCAGTCCTGAATGCCGAATCTGCGGCCCTTTCATAGATGAGCACTCTGCAGCCACCGCAGAAGAAACACCCTTGTCCTTGGAGACAGGGTTATCCGCTGATGCATCTGAAGATGCGATCCGGACCATTTTTCCAGCAGATCCCACGGAAAGGTTCTTGCGTGAAATCTACCGAATGGGATCGCTTTGTAAGAAACCACCATTTTTCACAGGATCCTTGTGCAATGATGCACTGATACTTTTCCTGGTTTTAGGAGGTTCCTGACTAGCTCGGATAACTCCCTGGCTTTCTTCTCCGGGAGAAAACATCCTTTTCTGGACTGTGTCCAGAATCATCCCTAGGAACAGTAGACGTGTCGTCGGAAAAAACTGCGATTTTGGAATATTTAGAATCCACTCGTGCTGTCGTAGAACTACTTAAGATAGTGCTACTCCGACCTCCAACTGTTCTCTGGACCTTGCCTTTATCAGGAAAGCGTCCATATTTCTTTTAAGAAGAATCATCATTTCAGCCATTACCTTGGTAAAGACCCGGGGTGCCGTGGACAATCCAAACGGCAGCGTCTGAACTGATAGTGACAGTTCTGTACCACGAACCTGAGGTACCCTTGGTGAGAAGGCAAATTTGGACATGTAGGTAAGCGTCCCTGATATCCAGTAACACCATATCGTCCCCTTCTTCCTGGTTCGCTATCACTACTCTGAGTGACTCCATCTTGATTTGAACGCTTGTATGTAAGTGTTCAAATATTTCAGATCTCACCGAGCCGTCTGGCTTCAGTACCACAATATAGTGTGGAATAATACCCCTTCCCTTGTTGTAGAAGGGGTACTTTGATTATCACCTGCTGGGAATACAGCCTGTGAATTGTTCCCAATACTGCCTCCCTGTCGGAGGGAGACGTTGGTAAAGCAGACTTCAGGAACTTGTGAGGGGGAGACGTCTCGAATTTCCAATGTACACCTGGGATACTACGTGTAGGATCCAGGAGTCCACTTGTGAGTGAGCCCCCTGCGTGCTGAAACTCTTGAGATGACCCCCTACCGCACCTGAGTCCGCTTGTACTGCCCCAGCGTCATGCTGCGGACTTGGCAGAAGCTGTGGAGGGCTTCTGTTCCTGGGAATGGGCTGCCTGCTGCAGTCTTCTTCCCTTTCCTCTACCCCTGGGCAGATATGACTGGCCCTTTTGCCCGCCTGCCCTTATGGGGACGAAAGGACTGAGACTGAAAAGACTGTGTCCTTTTCTGCTGAGATGTGACTTGGGGTAACAAAAGGTGGATTTTTCAGCTGTTGCCATGGCCACCAGGTCCGATGGACCGCCCCTTTATACGGCAATACTTCCATGTGCCGTCTGGAATCTGCATCACCTGACCACTGTCGTGTCTTCGTCTGGCAGATATGGACATCACATTTACTCTTGATGCCAGAATGCAAATATCCCTCTGCGCATCTCGCATATATAGAAATGCATCTATAGTCAATAAAATCTTGTCCCTGTCAAGGGTATCAATATTTTCAGTCAGGAAATCCGACCAAGCCCCCTCAGCGCTGCACATCCAGGCTGAGGCGATTGCTGGTCGTAGTATAACACCAGTATGTGTGTATATACTTTTAGGATATTTTTCAGCTTCCTATCAGCTGGCTCCTTGAGGGCTGCCGTATCTGGAGACGGTAACGCCCCTTGTTTTTATAAGCGTGTGAGCGCCTTATCCACCCTAAGGTGTGTTTCCCAACTCGCCCTAACTTCTGGCGGGAAAGGGTATACCGCCAATAATTTTCTATCGGAGGAAACCCACGTATCATCACACACTTCATTTAATTTATCTGATTCAGGAAAAACTACAAGTAGTTTATTCACACCCTACATAATACACTTATTTGTGGTACTTGTAGTATCAGAAATATGTAACACCTCCTTCATTGCCCTTAACATGAAACGTGTGGCCCTAAAGGAAAATACGTTTGTTTATTCACCGTCGACACTGGAGTCAGTGTCTGTGTCTGTGTCAACCGACTGAGGTAAATGGGCGTTTTTACAAGCCCCTGACGGTGTCTGAGACGCCTGGACAGGTACTAATTTGTTTGCCGGCCGTCTCATGTCGTCAACCGACCTTGCAGCGTGTTGACATTATCACGTAATTCCTAAATAAGCCATCCATTCCAGTGTCGACTCCCTAGAGAGTGACATCACCAATACAGGCAATTTGCTCCGCCTCCTCACCAACATCGTCCTCCTACATGTCGACACACACGTACCGACACACAGCACACACACAGGGAATGCTCTGATAGAGGACAGGACCCCACTAGCCCTTTGGGGAGACAGAGGGAGAGTTTGCCAGCACACACCAAAAACGCTATAATTATACAGGGACAACCCCTTATACAAGTGTTTTCCCTTATAGCATTTTTATATATGTAATCATATCGCCAAATAAGTGCCCCCCCTCTCTGTTTTAACCCTGTTTCTGTAGTGCAGTGCAGGGGAGAGCCTGGGAGCCTTCCTCACAGCAGAGCTGAGCAGGAAAATGGCGCCGTGTGCTGAGGAGAATAGGCCCCGCCCCCTTTTCGGCGGGCTCTTCTCCCGGAGTTTGTGAGATCTGGCAGGGGTTAAATACATCCATATAGCCTCAAGGGCTATATGTGATGTATTTTAGCCATAAAAAGGTATTATACATTGCTGCCCAGGGCACCCCCCCCAGCGCCCTGCACCCTCAGTGACAGTTGGTGACTGTTGGTGAAGTGTGCTGACAACAATGGCGCACAGCTGCAGTGCTGTGCGCTACCTTATGAAGACTGAAAGTCTTCTGCCGCCTGTTTCTGGACCTCTGGACCTCTTCAACTTCGGCATCTGCAAGGGGGGTCGGCGGCACGGCTCCGGGACGAACCCCAGGGTGAGACCTGTGTTCCGACTCCCTCTGGAGCTAATGGTGTCCAGTAGCCTAAGAAGCAAATCCATCCTGCATGCAGGTGAGTTTACTTCTCTCCCCTAAGTCCCTCGTAGCAGTGAGCCTGTTGCCAGCAGGTCTCACTGAAAGAAAAAAACCTAACTTAAACTTTTATTCTAAGCAGCTCAGGAGAGCCACCTAGATTGCACCCTTCTCGGCCGGGCACAAAAATCTAACTGAGGCTTGGAGGAGGGTCATAGGGGGAGGAGCCAGTGCACACCACCTGATCCTAAAGCTTTTATTATTGTGCCCTGTCTCCTGCGGAGCCGCTATATCCCCATGGTCCTTACGGAGTCCCCAGCATCCACTAGGACGTCAGAGAAATACTATACAAAAAAGGCAATTTCAATGTCATCCCAAGGAATTATTCCGTTGCCTTCATTGGTCCTTCCTTACTTACATCATAATTCCATGGGACATAAGGTATTTGTATACAGGAGCAAATACAGTGTGTGTGTGTGTGTGTGTGTGTGTGTGTGTGTGTGTGTGTGTGTGTGTGTGTGTGTATGTGTCTCTGTCTGCATATATATATATATATATATATATATATATATTTATACAGATGTGTCCTGATATGTTGATGCTGGAGGGAGGCAGTGTTTCTTGTTTCTTTCTTGTGCAGCCACCCACTTCCTGCTACTGCTGCCGGCTGCACAGCACATACACTACAGGTAGCGGGAGCTTATCTTCCAACTACCCTGCTATAGCACCCCCACCAGGTCCTCCTCTCTCTGTGCCAGGTAGCTGAAGCATCACTCCCCTCTACTATGGGTGCATCTCTCTGTTGCTTGCTGCAATCGCATGCTCCTGCTACAATACACTAAGGCAGTGGTTCTCAAACTCGGTCCTCAGGACCCCACACAGTGCATGTTTTGCAGGTAACCCAGCAAGTGCACAGGTGTATTAATTAATCACTGACACATTTTAAAAGGTCCGCAGGTGGAGTTAATTATTTCACTTGTGATTCTGTGAGGAGACCTGCAAAACATGCACCGTGTGGGGTCCTGAGGACCGAGTTTGAGAACCTGTGCACTAAGGCATGGTTTGCATCATGTGTCAAAATGTATGTATGTAAGTATGTATATATATATATATATATATATATATATATATATACACACACACAGGTTGAGTATCCCGTATACCAAAATGCTTGGGACCAGAAGTATTTTGGATATGGGATTTTTCCGTATTTTGGAATAATTGCATACCATAATGAGATATCATGGCGATGGGACCCAAGACTAAGCACAGAATGCATTTATGATTCATATACACCTTGGAGGTCATTCCGAGTTGTTCGCTCGCAAGCGGATTTTAGCAGATTTGCTCATGCTAAGCCGCCGCCTACTGGGAGTGAATCTTAGCATCTTAAAATTGCGACCGATGTATTCGCAATATTGCGATTACACACCTCGTAGCAGTTTCTGAGTAGCTCCATACTTACTCGGCATCTGCGATCAGTTCAGTGCTTGTCGTTCCTGGTTTGACGTCACAAACACACCCAGCGTTCGCCCAGACACTCCTCCGTTTCTCCGGCCACTCCTGCGTTTTTTCCGGAAACGGTAGCGTTTTTTCCCACACGCCCATAAAACGGCCTGTTTCCGCCCAGTAACACCCATTTCCTGTCAATCACATTACGATCGCCTGAACGATGAAAAAGCCGTGAGTAAAATTACTAAGTGCATAGCAAATTTACTTGGCGCAGTCGCAGTGCGGACATTGCGCATGCGCATTAAGCGGAAAATCGCTGCGATGCGAAGATTTTTACAGAGCGAACAACTCGGAATGAGGGCCCTTATACACACAGCCTGAAGGTAATTTTAGCCAAGATTTTTTATAACTTTGTGCATTAAACAAAGTGTGTGTACATTCACACAATTCACTTATGTTTCATATACACCTTATACACACAGCCTGAAGGTCATTTAATACAATATTTGTAATAACTTTGTGTATTAAACAAAGTTTGTGTACATTGAGCCATCAGAAAACAAAGGTTTCACTATCTCACTCTCACTAATAAAAAAACGTATTTCGGAATATTCCGTATTTCTAAATATTTGGATATGGGATACTCAACCTGTATATATACAGGTTGAGTATCCCATATCCAAATATTCCGAAATACGGATTTTTTTGAGTGGACTGTCCCGCTGTCCCACCCGCGGGCTGCAGTGTCCCGCGTGGGGGGGGGGAGGGGGGGGGGGGCAGTTGGGAGACTCCTGTCATCGCTGCCCTGCTTGGCAGAGCAGCGGTGAGCACAGCGTCTATTCACTGGAGTCAGAGGGAGGGGGGCATGCCAGCGGCTCACAGAGTAAGTACAGGTGTATTTCCAACTTGGACTGCAGACAGCACCAGACATGTGCACAGTGTCTACTCACTGGAGTCAGGGGGAGAGGGAGCATGCCAGCAAACCCATGCCCCTTTTCAAATCCGGGGCTGCTACGCCGTGCAAATGTCCCGCTTTCCCTGTGCCTAATGTTAGGAGGTATGGGAAAACCTAATGCTGGATGCCGCTAGGTTAGAAAGGGGTGGCAGGCTGCCTCCAGGTTGTCAATAGGGTAGAGACTGTGCCACCATCTCAGCCTTAGTGTGGTGGCACCAGTTGCACATCCCTCATTATGGCCCTGAGTGGAACTATTTAGCTTCCTAACCAGACAATAATATTGGTTTTAATACTGAAACTACTGTTTGTTGTCTGAATCCTATAACAGCCTGAAGAAAGGTGTATCAGGTCAGCTTTGTCTAACGTCAATTTTGCATACTGTACAGTAATGGTTTATTCAGCAATACACACACACACAGGTGTAAATACACCTGTGTGAAGGGGCTATGGGCCTAAACTCCAAGATGACATTATTAAAGCTATTTCTTGACATCCTTCTTCTGCCCTGCTGAAAGATCTCACTATATATTCCCAGAATGCTCCTGGATTTGCTAACCACATAAATAAAAAACAATGATGTAATAGCTCTGAATACATTTTAAATGCTGTATTATGGGTATTAAGCAAAACACTTGTACTACACATAAAATAAATGACCAAGCACAATTCCCAAATCTCAAACAAAAAACAGGATTATGAGGAAGATTCCTCCAGCCTTACTTCTGCAGGTCGGAATGTCACAGTATTTCCAGTACACGCCATCCTCATGCTCAGCTATGTAACACCAGGGACTGACGTCACCATCTGGGTTCCTGGCAAAGCAAGAAGGCAGAATTAACTGAATTAGTACAGTTAAGAGAATAAAATGAGCATGCTACAGAGTCCACTAAGCCTATAATAAATGTTTTTTTGTTTGTTTTTTATTATAAATTTTACTCTTGTAGATGGTAGATTGCTCCAGACGGGATGCGGTCAATTTACCTACAGTCAAAATCCCAACGGTCAAAATACCGACAACCACTGACCGACGGTCAAAATCCTGACATGGTAAAAATACAGACATTTAAAATACCAACAAGGTCATAACACCGACATTTAAAATGTCTACAGGTCAAAAAGTCAACATGGGTTTTTCATTATTTTTTCATTGAAACCAAATTGTTCATACTTTACCATCCCAGTGGACCTGGAGAGGGAATATAATAGTGTGCAGAGCGCAGCGAGGCACCGTGCCCGAAGCATGGCGAGCGGTCACGGTGCACTTATATGGTGTCCACACTTATATTGTGTCCATGTCGACCTATATTGACATACACACACAAAAAACAATGAAAACATCTTGTCAACTTTTTGACCTGTCGGCATTTTAAATGTCGGTATTTTGACGTTGTCGGGATTTTGACCATCGGGATTTTGACTGTAGGTATTTCATACTGATCCCCTCCAGACAACCTACAGCACACTCTGAGGGTGTCAGATTGATGTTTCTTTGTGTCTACTCAGTGATGTCTGTGTGTAAGTAACAAGACATTGGGCGGGATGTACTAAAGAAAAAAACCGGCAAAACACCTGGCTGCCCGCTTAACGATACGAAGGGTATTGCCATCTTTTTATGGCGATACCCTATAGAAAACTATGAGCTTCTTACCGCATCCCGCCGCCCCGCACCGCTCACACCGCCCCCTCCAGCATACCTGCATGCAGGCAGCCCGTGGTCTTGGAATCCAAACTCCTCCTCCGCCAGCAACACAGCCAAAGGTCCTTCTGGCTGCAGGGAGGAGGAGGAGCATGGGACTGACTGCTGATGTCACCTTCCGAGGCTGGGAGTTGACAGAGACCCCTGGGAGGTGACGGAGACCCCCCGCGCACCTTTTCACATGTATCACGTGGGGCCTCTGTCAACGCATTGCGATGTTAATGACATATGTAAGTACATATGCGATTAGCATTGCTGCGGTGGGCAGCGATGTATTTTAATACATCCCGCCCAGTAGGTGGTGTTAGAACAATCCTCTGTTTACAGCCTTAAGTTGGGTACACACCTATACAATCCATGGCCTCATTACCCGATATCTGGTGATCAAGCAGATGAATGTATAGGAGGTGTATATGTAGGTCCATTGCAGGAGCATCAGCCTTTAGGAAGTTGCATCTTATGTGCTGTTTAATATTTGTCCAGCCAACCTCGAGATCCTATAGCAGCCCATACACACTGAGCTATTTCAAGAATAATAAGTACGGAGCTCAGACGCAACGTACAGGAGGTCATGCTGTGGACACAGCACTTGGCTGATCGGGAACGTGTACCTGATCAGGAGAGTGATCAAAAAGGTATGTAACCAGCTTTAGAATTAGCTTAACACAAGATTACAAAAAAAAGCCAAATGCAATCAAGCATAAACAGCAACTAATACAATAGACGAACGTTCACATCGGGGTGTGCAGGACACAGCTGTAAATAAACATACAAGATCCCACTCCAGGGTTGAATAGAATACATTTTATGTAGCACTGACCAAAGTTTCAAGTATGTAAATTATGTCTGTGAATTTGGAAGACACATTTTATTGTATCCAACATGCTGAAGAGACCTCTAAAGTCCTCATGCCTTTAAAGGACACTCCAAGCCTGCACCAAATGTCCTATTTGCAAACCTGTTAAGGTACAATCTGTGACTAATATTGTGGATAACAAATGTTTATAACGTTTTTAACTTCTGAATATATGGAAAACATTACTGAATCACTGCTGTGCCATTCATTCTGCTCGGTGCAACTCGCTAAACTCATCTCTACAGTATGCGACAATTTCTTCTTGAGTATCTGTGGTTTGTCTCATAACTCTATAAGAAAACCAGGGCGATACGATGCTGCGGTGGTGAGGGGGGACCAGGACATCAATCAGTAGCCACAATTTGTGAGGCATCAAGGAGTTTTCAGCTTCTGATTGGTCTTTCTGCTGACACTCCCATCTGCTTTAAAAAATGGTAGAATAAATAACTCCCACAGATTTCTGGGAGTGCAGCTTTAACATTGGGAGAGATGTACTAAGCTTTGGAGAGTGATAGTGGAGAGGGATAAAATATCAGCCAATCAGCCCCTAACTGCCATGTTACAGGCTATATTTGAAAAATGACAGTTAGGAGCTGATTAGTTGGTAGTTTATTTAGATGATAGGTGGAAGGGATCTAGACAGTAGCGAAAAGAAGTACTTTGCAGTAAGGTTGGCCAGACATATATTAGAGAATACTTCTTTTCCCCTCTGAAGAAACAACCGATGCCTTTGGTCGAGAAACGCGTCAGAATATAGGCTGTGGGACTCCTGCCTTTTCCATGGACACATACATTTACGGCTCTGCATTGCATTGCACCGCTCTCTTCAATTTTGGAGCCACCAGCAGTGGTCCTCCTGCAAACGGGACCGTGGCTAACAACCATTTTATCCACAAGTGATCGGTGTAACCAGCCAGCGCGAGGAGACTCCCAGCGCCGCCGGTCCGAATCACCCTGGAAGCGGTAAGCCGTAACCACTCCAAACATCTCTCTCATTCCATCTGTAGAGAGCGTGTGACGGAGCCGCTGCATTTAGATTAACTTCTTGGAAGCCGTACAAACAGCAGTGCACTTGCTATTAGAGACTTGAAAACTTTTCACTCCAATGAATTGCAACTATATATCAAAGTCTTGCACTAGCTATTTGAACTATTCTGTGGATTACGGAGCTAAAGGAAAAAAACGGTTATGTTTATTTATACTATCGGATACATTTTATTGCCATATCAAAAGGAGAACTTTGTGTCCAGTCATTTTTTTGTGAATTTTAGGTTAGAGGATCCCATTTATTAAATTTATTTTAATGTATGTACACATATGCAATATAATTAATGATTTTATTGATTTAATACCCAGTGGTTATGGGTTTCTATAGATCAGTATAATAAATACTATTAATTAAGTCTGTTTGCGCTCTCTATTTTGTCTCTTTTTTCAGTGCTATACAGGGTTGCTAATACCCTGGTTTGTGAGAGCAGCAAACAGCATATCAGCACAGGTTCAATTAGGGCGCCTTTCTTCTGGTGTTTTTTTTGCAGACATATATTAGATTAAATGGGGGCTGAATAAGCACGAGACCATATAAGAGCCCCATTTTTTGTGATTGGTTGTTTATGACAAAGCAGTTGCTAGGTAGTTTTTCCAAGGGACCTTGGGATTTTTCTATAGGTTGTTTTCCTTGTCCATCAGTATTTGTGGGTGTAGGCTTCAGTGCATATAAAAACTTGGGTCATGTGCTTCATACTTCCTCTTGCCATTTGGACAGCCCCTCCCGCCCTCCCTCATGTTTTTCTCGGATGTCAATTTTTGTGTTCTGGTGTTTTCCTTTGTCGGCTATTAAAAGCCAGATAGGCGGGAAAGTCGCTACCAGCCAGCGGTCATAAGGCCTAAGTGGTCATTGTGGGGCACCCTCTTTTGGAAAGACGGCGAGTATGTCCTTACCCTGCGGTTGGACAAATTGGATGCTCCCCTAGGGGAGCATCCATATTTGCCAGAGGAAAGAGTGGTGGGTCCTGCACAATGCGGGTTAAGCATGTAGGAGGTGGTTGTTTTTGGTAGTCCCCTCCTCAATTTTCGGTGGTATAATTAGATGACTGGAGCGCCTTTTCTTTTGCCATCCTCCAATATAAAATCTAGTTTAAAGTCCTGGTCAGCCATCAATAAATACCATCTGACCTTTTAAATCTAGCTATTGGTGTCCATGTCTTTATTTGTAGTGCTAAGCTAGCTTAAAGTTTAAAGTGTAAGTGATCACAATAAAATGATGGGCGCCTTATACTTATACTGTATATAGAGAATTCCAGTAGAGGAACTGGTTAAAACTAGCACTGTATGGAAATTTCAAACTACCTTCACTATATATGAGGATGAAACAAAACATATAAATTAGCACCGTGTTTAGTTCTCTCCTGCTGTCAAAGCTCATGTGTCAATAATTATGCCAGGAACAAATATGTGTTTGATTAATATTTTTTCTTGAAAACTGAATTTAAAAAACTGAATATAAGGTTTGAGTTAAAATGAAGCAGGAATCACGTATTGTGCCAATGAGAACATTGGGGGAGTTAGCAAGAAGCACTTTACAGATTCTGCATCTACTTCTCAACCTTTCAGTAGCACAGCTAAACATACCACCCTATGTTCACAATATAGGGGGGTAAATCAGAGCTGATTGCAGCAGCAAATTTGTTAGCAGTTGGGCAAAACCATGGCCCTCATTCCGAGTTGATTGCTTGCTAGCTACTTTTAGCAGCCGTGCAAACAAATAGTTGCCGCCCACGGGGGAGTGTTTTTTCACTTTGCAGGAGTGCGAACGCTGGTGTAGCCGATCGGCAGCAAACACATTTTGTGCAGAACAAGACCAGCCCTGTAGTTACTTATTCTGTGCGATGATTGCTGCGACGAATGACGCGGTAACGACATCAGATACCCGCCCAGCAAATGCCCGGCCACGCATGCGTTTTTCCAAACACTCCCAGAAAATGGTCAGTTGACACCCAGAAACTCCCATTTCCTGTCAATCTCCCTGCGTTCGCCAGTGCGACTGAAAGCGTCGCTAGAACCTGTGCAAAACCACGCTGCTCTTTGTACCCGTACGCCGCTCGTGTGCATTGCGGTGCATACACATGCGCAGTTTTTTTAAATGATCGCTACGCAGCAAACAACGGCAACTAATGATCAACTCGGAATGAGGGCCCATGTGCACTGCAGGGGGGGGGGCAGATATAACATGTGCAGAGAGAGTTAGATTTGGGTGTGGTGTGTTCAATCTGAAATCTAAATTGCAGTGTAAAAATAAAGCAGCCAGTATTTATCCTGCACAGAAACAAAATAACCCACCCAAATCTAACTCTCTCTGCACATGTTATATCTGCCACACCTGCAGTGCTCATGGTTTTGACCAACTGCTAACAAATTTGCTGATGCAATCAACTCTGAATTACCCCCATAGAAAATATAATTATCAAAAGCAGTGTAATTTCTAAATTTTGTGCGTGTCAGTATGGATATTTTGGGGAAACAAAATTGCTCCATTCCTTTTGAATTCCAATCTGTATTTGGCCCCCAGTCCATCAACTCTAAGCAGCCCTAAGTGCATGCACTATTTCGCATTGATATGGAGCAGCAATGCCAGTGTGTGAGAAAAAAATAGCCATGTACAGTAAAGATTAACTTAAACATACTGCTTGCATTTGTATAAAATAACACTGAGACAGCATATAATGGAAACAGCAGGTATTAGCTCATGTAAACCTCTTACTCAGTGTGACCGAGTTTCCCAGCCTTTTGTAAAACCCCACGACCATTTCATTTTCTCATTAAACTTCTTTAAAGCACAACTAAACATTAATTTCACTTTACATAAAGGAGCCACTAATAACAGTCACAGTTACATAAGTAAGCTTAGGAGTGTATCATAACTCGAAATATTTTAGTCCTTTTGATGGAAAAATAGTTTGTTCTCATACTAATGGCCAATATATTGCTTTTTTGGTGGGCACTAAATCTATAGCAATTCCGATCGAATTCCAAAAGTATAGTCGCCAATGACCATGATAGCTACAGTATGTACATATTGCTATACAGAAGACCACACCAATCAGCTTTATCACCTAATGACAGGATGTTTCCAATTTGTCCACCCACTGAGGCAGGGCAATTGGATCTGCCTATTAATCAACTTTAATTTTTTTCATCAGAAGGTGGCATATTTTTCCATTCCCAACAGATTTCCTCTAAGTAAGACCATCTAACCCTTCCGAGTCTTAATTAAGTTGGTTGGCTAAAGTACCAAAGTTTAGGTGGCATCTAATTCACTTTATGAGTAAGTAGTGAAGTACAGTAGGAGAGAATGAATCTACCGGGTTGGTGAAAAGACAGTGATTTCTGTAATAAAGAGAAGAGACTGAATTTCTAAAATAAATAACCTGCATCTTGGGGTCTACAATGTTGGGGTCTGTTTAAGACTTTTCCCATTTTGGCCCCAAATATTAGCATTGTTTAGCATCCACATATTACAGCTACAAGAAACTATTTTGCACATCCATTCATCCAAATCTTGCCAGGACATCAAATCTGATAGGAGAATGTCCCAGGGAAGAGTGTCACTTTACTTGCAGGTTCTAACCTGATTTTGACCATGCATGCGCACAGTATAAGCTGTTTTGGAAGGACCCCAAGATCCCTCTTCAGCAAAACCGTAGCTGGTTTATTCTGAGCTATTTAACAATGTTTGCTTCCCGGGACAGCACTTCAGAAATAAGCTGTTACAGTGGAATTTTTCATGGCAGCTAAAGGCTGCTGCACGTGCAGATAGCAAAGCTCTTTTTCATCAGAACTCTAAGCAAGCAGCGGCTAATGACTTGGAAGGTGGCATTAACTACCGTTTGCCAGCTCTGAAAAGCTCATCTTTGTGGAGTTTGGTAAATAGGCTATACTCACATTTCCTATAGAAAGCTATGGGGACTGCTTATGTGAACAAAAATAGAGGGACCACTCCAGATATCTGTAATATATGTGGCTGTCCCCTTATCTTAAATAACCCCTATACTAAATAGTGTGTTCATCTGAGAAACTGCTGTCTACTGCAGCAATCCTCTTATCGCTATTACTATCTTAGGATGGTGACAGTAGGGAGCAGTATAGAAAATCCTTTTTTTTTTTTTTACTTTCTATGGAAACTACTACTAAACTTCCAAAACCAGTGCAGTGTAATGGAAGATGCCATTACAGGTTTGTAGGTGCATATAGGCAGGTTTTATTGAAGATAAAGGATATGTAAGATAAACAGCAGTCAATATGATCAGGTATGAATCTCTCTTGGGCTAAGTACTGTATAGCTGAACAGCACTGTAATGCTCCAATAACACAGTGACCGGCTTGGGCATATGCAGGCCCTTTTATAGAGCCAAGGAAACTACATGCACCTGCATCTTAATCAGCGTGCCCTGTAAGACTGGGGAGTTTTGTTATTGTGGTTGATGAATCTTGCACAATAACACTCAATAAAGAGACAGCTTGTAGTGTTTACCCATTTACAGATTTCAGCACAATGTGCATATACTGTATGACCTGAATTGCATGTCCAAAGCGGACAGGACCTAGACAGATCAAATTGACTAGAGTACTCATACCACTGCCAGCAATCGGGACTGTTTACTAGAATATTTTTTAGTGGAGGAGGGAGACCTACAGTAAGGAGATTACTGAATTAACCGAAAAAAAGGGATAGATAACTAGTAAAACAGCTGAGTTCTTACTTTGACTGTCCTGGATGACAATACTGATAAAGAAAGGAAGAGTAACCTTTAAAACTTTTGAGAACTGATTCTTCTATATTATTTATATCTGCTGAAAATCTTTGTCAGTGCAAACAGCCAAAACAAGTGCGGGATGTCCCAAAAAAAGTCAGAGATGTTTTGCATTTTATAGTTTTTCGAAATATCTTCAAAAAACGTACATTCCTATCTTGAGGAATCTGGAGCAGCGATCTAAACATCACAACTCTCCCCAAAAGGTGAATAATGTTTTGATATAGTCTCTTCTCATCAAATTAAGAATTTCCAGACTTCTCAAGTTAGTTTTGAGAAAAGCTATGTATACAAACACATGAGAAAATATTCTCAAACTAGGAAATATCAATTAACGTATAATATATAAAAATAGCTCTTCAAGTTTGTGATATTCTCATATGTATTCTTTACAAGGAGATGCTTTTTTAATTTAATACTTGTGTACAATTTTATGATTAATTTCAAATGCTTTGATACAGTCATCTACGTCACCGGCTCAGTACATAGACTTAGTATGTGTGCCGTGTGTAGATAGCGTTGAGCAGAGTATCAGGAGGTTTTCCTATCCCTGGCACAGTGCAAAGTATTCAGCACATCTGTCTGCAGTAAAGCTATGGAGGGATATTTTTTGTTAATAGGACACCATAATTCATTTATATGGCAATCTATGCTAGAGTGTCTATGCTAATCACAAGCAGATGGGTAAAGACTGCCATCATCACTGTCATTAATAAAGCCAACTACATGGATGCAAATGGATAATGGTACCCAAGGTCAAATGTTGAATTTACTGTAAAATTAACAAGATCTAATAAAACTTACTTTTTTATGCCCCTGCTTTACATGTCATCATTTCATGTGAGAAGCTGCGGTGCTTGTAGAATTATACTATGGAAAATATATCAGCCACTTGAAAGGGCTCTCTTTGCCAAGCTTTTATTTTTGGAATTAAAATGCTTTAAATTCTGTATGTGACTCAACATTTATCTTGTAGTTCAAGGTTCTTGTCTACAGTAATTTTGGCTTCTGTAGCTAGATGTCCGCTATTCATGCAGAGAGGTAAATAAATACTGCTGCTTGTTGCACTGCACTCAAGTCATACACCAACCTTCGACAGCTTATGAAACTGAAATAACTCACATTCAGAAATTAAAAGATCAGCTTAAAGGGTCTGTTTATCAAGGATGGATGATAGGGAAGATTATCTATCATGGTCTTATTTGCTTATACAAAATTGCAAGCGCAGCTGACTGAGGGGGTAATTCCGAGTTGATCGCAGCATCAAGTTTGTTAGCAGTTGGGTAAAACCATGGTGGTCATTCCGAGTTGTTCGCTCGTTGCCGATTTTCTCTATATTGCGATTAGTCGCTTACTGCGCATGCGCAAGGTTCACAGAGCGCATGAGCTTAGTTATTTTACTCAAAAGTTAGGTATTTTACTCACGGCATAACGAGGATTTTTCATCGTTCTGGTGATCGGAGTGTGATTGACAGGAAGTGGGTGTTTCTGGGCGGAAACTGGCCGTTTTATGGGAGTGTGCGAAAAAACGCTGGCGTTTCTGGGAAAAACGCGGGAGTGTCTGAAGAAACGGGGGACTGTCTGGGCGAACGCTGGGTGTGTTTGTGACGTCAAACCAGGAACGAAACTGACTGAACTGATCGCAGTGGCAGAGTAAGTCCCGAGCTACTCAGAAACTGCAAAGAAATTTCTATTCGCAATTATGCGAATCTTTCGTTCGCAATTCTGCAAAGCTAAGATTCACTCCCAGTAGGCTGAGGCTTAGCGTGTGCAAAGCTGCTAAAAGCAGCTAGCGAGCGAACAACTCGGAATGAGGGCCCATGTGCACTGTAGGGAGGCAGATATAACATTTGCAGAGAGAGTTAGATTTGGGTGGGTTATTTTGTTTCTGTGCTGCTTTATTTGTACACTGCAATTTAGTTTTCAGTTTGAACACACCCCACCCAAATCTAATAGGCCCTACACACTTGGCGATATTCTGAAAGATATGAACGATCTCGTTCATAAATGAACGAGAACTCGTTCATATCTTTCAGTGTGGAGACTTAAGCGATGAACGATGCGCGTCCCCGCGCTCGTTCGTCGCTGGTCTCCCGTCGGCTGTGCATGCAGGCCAATATGGACGATCTCGTCCATATTTGCCTGCACTTCAATGCAGCCGGGTGACGGGGGGAGTGAAGAAACTTCACTCCCCCCGTCACTGCCCCCCCGCCGCCGGGTTGCTCGTCGGCCGTATCGGCCGTCGGGCACCTCGGCGGCACATCGCCAAGTGAGTAGGGCCCTTAACTCTCTCTGCAAATGTTATATCTGCCACACCTGCAGTGCAAATGGTTTTGCCCAACTGCTAACAAACTTGATGCTGCGATCAACTCGGAATTACCCCCTCAGAGTTACCTGGTGATACTAGTTTGCAGTGGAAAGTGGAGAGTCCAGTCCTGCCTGCACATGCATGACCTGGGTTACACATGCACACTGCACTGGGAAAATGAGTAGAGGATGGAAAAAATATATATTTATTTTGTTTATCTAAGAAAAAAAATACTATATTTTGTGTATTTTCCTGTCCTAATCTCTATATATCAGGATCCTGAGATGACAATAGTGATAACAGGACAGCAGTGGTAGTCTTTAATAAATAGGAATAAACCCCATCTCCGGTGCAAAAAGCTATTTTCAGCAGAGATAGAGATAGAGCTTTCCTAGCCTTGCAATGAAGTCTCTTAACTATCTTCCTTTTGCATAATGGACCTGATTCAGATGTGGCTGTTCTAGCGATTGCTGTTGCTATCTTTTGCCATTTGCAATTGCGAGTATATGCTAATACTAGGTGATTCATCACCGGCTCTTCACACCGTCGTAAGGGTCTATGCCCCCTTAACCCTTGCACGCCCTTGTGGTGTGCAATATTTTTATTATATGGAGTATTACCTCCAATCATAATTGTGTGAGTGGTTAAATATTGCACAAAGGGTGTGCAATGGTTAAGGGGTCGTAGCCCCTTGCAATGGCGTGAACAGAGCACGCAGGGCCTGATGAATCACCTACAGTAGTTGGTACTATGGTTGAGGGAGTGGCGGGTGCGGGGGAGATGCGAATGGGGAGGGGTCCGGGGGGTGTCGCAGGTGGGAGAGGGGCAGGTGCGTGGGTGCCACGGGTGGGGGAGGGGGTCCGGAGCCACTGTGGGTGGGGGAGGAGCAGTTGCGGGGGTGCCACGGGTGGGGGAGGAGCGGGTGCGGGGGTGCTGCGGGTGGGGGAGGGGTTACGGACCTACCGCGGGTGGAGGAGGGTGGGTGTGGGGGTGCCACGGATGGGGCCCGGAGGTACTGCGAGTGGGGGAGGGGCGGGTAATGTTTCTCCTGCTTCTCCTCCTGGAAGCAGCTAAGCTGCTGTCCTCCCTTTGGCAGTGGGGAAGATGCACTCAATAAACTACAGCTCCCAGCAGCCCTTAGCGCCGGAATGCTCCTGCACTAAGGGCTGCTGGGAGCTGTAGTTTATTTAGTGCGTCTACTTCTCTGTAATGCGGCACGTTGGGACACCAGCGCTAACAATACTGACTGGCTGGTAGAACTGACTGACTCACTGAATCAATGTAAAAGGTGAGAGTGTTGTGCAGTGTCACCCACTGCACTGCACAGCATAGTCACCTTTTACATTGATTCAGCGTCCAGACATTACCCACCGCGATACCACTCTTTCCGTTACATTAGCCAAATCGGCGATCTTAGGCCGGCAGGCCAGGTGCTATGTTGTGGAGTTAGGGCCTCTGGGGATCTGGGCGCGGCTGTGGCGGGGAGGCACTTCTGTGACATCACGCACAGAGGAGGCTCCGTGGCTCAGAGAGTATGCGGCGCAGGGAGGACTATGAAAGGCTTCCGCTGCACCGCTTTCATACAAATCTATGCCGGTGGCCGCAGCAGCTTTTGTTCCACCTGTGCGGCGGCTAGGGAGTGGGGATTGTTGATGCTGGAGGCAGCAGGCGGACTGTCAGCAGGACATAGGACCATACTTGCCTACTTTTGAAAAAGCATTTCAGGGAGATTGTGAATTTAACAGCTATAAGCGCGGACGTGTACTGCTACATCTTAGAGGCGTGTCATGAAAATGACTTACATCAAAAGGTAAATGAGCCCCAAAGTTAGTATACTGTAAGTGGCCATGAGAGACCTTATTTAAAATGAATGTAGCCATAGGGTTCATTGTGCCTTATAACCAATACAAGGAAATGGCACTGATGATCCCATTTGAATGTATATATCTCTAATTTATCTTTTCCCCAAGAATGTAACAGCTATATAATGGGGGTAAGGTAAAATCCGGGAGATTGCTGGTCTATTCAGGGAGTCAGGGAGATTGCTGCTATTTCAGGGAGTCTCCTGCAGAATGAGGGAGGGTAGGCAACTCTGCATAGGACGCTGAAGTAAAAGGATTCCCCCCCCCTATCTACAGTGCAGACTTGCTGCAGATGCAGTGGCATACCCTCCAGCTGTACCTTTTTGGCAGGTACAGTACTTTTTTTTTATTATCTGTACTGATTTTTGGTTCTCCAAACTTCCATTGAAAGTATAGTAAAAGGGGTGTGGCCGTGTCAATGTACCCGTGGCCACGCCCCCTTTTCAGATTAGTAGCGATTTTTATGTGTAAATTGTTGGAGGGTATGTTGCTGCAGATGCAGTGGGACTATTTTGGGGTGTGAACCTGGAGCTGCAGCTCCATCAGCCCCATTGTTAATCCTGCTCTGGGAACACACAGCACCCAAAGGGCAGAGCCTCTCATTGGATGTAACCTGTGTGGGAGGGCGTTTCTCACCCAATCAGCTGTGGACTGGGTGTGATAGACCTGCTGCTAATCCAATGAGAGCTCCTAGCCACGCACAGCGTTAGCCACACAGTCACAGAGTGACAGACCTGGGAAATTATATAGGAGATGGCCAGAAGCTAACCTGAGCATAAGGACGACCACTGCTGTCTCATCATTTCCACCTGATGGCGTACCATTGCAGAAACATCAGTACAGTCGTCGCAAATCAGGTCGTCATGCAGATTCTGAGTGCTTCTGAAGACGCGGAGGCTGAGCTGCTCTCTTTGGATGTTCTTTGGGGCTTTCCAGAAGCAAGTAAGATTGCAACTAGAAAACGCGTCCATGACACGTCTGTGCTTACACAGCAACTCCCTGTTACCACCCTCAAATGCTGACAACCATCACTCACTTTGGGGTCTATTCAGGAAGCAGTGAAAAATATTGAGAAGTGAGCCAGTGGAGAAGTTGCCCATGGCAACCAATCCGGTGCTACGTATAATTTATTAGAAAACACTTGATAAATGTAACCTCAACACTGATTGGTTGCCATGGGCAACATCTAAACTGGCTCACTTCTTCACTCTTTACACTGCTTCATAAATAACTAATTTAATTCCTAATTTAATAACTAACTAATTCCTCACTGCGACCGCCATCACAATTTAAAATGCTGCACATGCACACAGCTGCTTTGCGACCGCATCTGAATTAGGTCAAATATGCAGGTAATGTGTACTGTAGGGATTAACAAATTCATGGTGATGTTGAGATGAATGCATACCTCCCAACTTCTGTAATAATCAGCGAGGGACTTGCCGCACCAAAGGCGCGACAGCGGGCGGAAAGGGGCGGGCCTAGCAAAAAGGGTCGGGACCTCTGTAGAAGGGGCTGGGCATCATGCTACGACCCCTGTTTTTCGTTATTTTGGGGGCGTGCCCAGCGCTCCCTGAGCAGCTGGGCAGTCCTTTCCTCTCCTCCCCACACTGGGGGTAATTCAGAGTTAATCGCAGCAGCAAATTTGTTAGCAGTTTTGCAAAACCATGTGCACTGCAGGGGGTGGGGGGCAGATATAACATTTGCAGAGAGAGTTAGATTTGGGTGGGGTGTTTTTAAACTGAAATCTAAATTGCAGTGTAAAAATAAAGCAGCCAGTATTTACTAGAGATGAGCGCCTGAAATTTTTCGGGTTTTGTGTTTTGGTTTTGGGTTCGGTTCCGCGGCCGTGTTTTGGGTTCGAACGCGTTTTGGCAAAACCTCACCGAATTTTTTTTGTCGGATTCGGGTGTGTTTTGGATTCGGGTGTTTTTTTCAAAAAACACTAAAAAACAGCTTAAATCATAGAATTTGGGGGTCATTTTGATCCCAAAGTATTATTAACCTCAAAAACCATAATTTACACTCATTTTCAGTCTATTCTGAATACCTCACACCTCACAATATTATTTTTAGTCCTAAAATTTGCACCGAGGTCGCTGTGTGAGTAAGATAAGCGACCCTAGTGGCCGACACAAACACCGGGCCCATCTAGGAGTGGCACTGCAGTGTCACGCAGGATGTCCCTTCCAAAAAACCCTCCCCAAACAGCACATGACGCAAAGAAAAAAAGAGGCGCAATGAGGTAGCTGTGTGAGTAAGATTAGCGACCCTAGTGGCCGACACAAACACCGGGCCCATCTAGGAGTGGCACTGCAGTGTCACGCAGGATGGCCCTTCCAAAAAACCCTCCCCAAACAGCACATGACGCAAAGAAAAAAAGAGGCGCAATGAGGTAGCTGTGTGAGTAAGATTAGCGACCCTAGTGGCCGACACAAACACCGGGCCCATCTAGGAGTGGCACTGCAGTGTCACGCAGGATGTCCCTTCCAAAAAACCCTCCCCAAACAGCACATGACGCAAAGAAAAAAAGAGGCGCAATGAGGTAGCTGACTGTGTGAGTAAGATTAGCGACCCTAGTGGCCGACACAAACACCGGGCCCATCTAGGAGTGGCACTGCAGTGTCACGCAGGATGTCCCTTCCAAAAAACCCTCCCCAATCAGCACATGATGCAAAGAAAAAGAAAAGAAAAAAGAGGTGCAAGATGGAATTGTCCTTGGGCCCTCCCACCCACCCTTATGTTGTATAAACAAAACAGGACATGCACACTTTAACCAACCCATCATTTCAGTGACAGGGTCTGCCACACGACTGTGACTGATATGACGGGTTGGTTTGGACCCCCCCCAAAAAAGAAGCAATTAATCTCTCCTTGCACAAACTGGCTCTACAGAGGCAAGATGTCCACCTCATCTTCACCCTCCGATATATCACCGTGTACATCCCCCTCCTCACAGATTATCAATTCGTCCCCACTGGAATCCACCATCTCAGCTCCCTGTGTACTTTGTGGAGGCAATTGCTGCTGGTCAATTGAATTGATTATAATTCATTTTAATGAACATCATCTTCTCCACATTTTCTGGATGTAACCTCGTACGCCGATTGCTGACAAGGTGAGCGGCGGCACTAAACACTCTTTCGGAGTACACACTTGTGGGAGGGCAACTTAGGTAGAATAAAGCCAGTTTGTGCAAGGGCCTCCAAATTGCCTCTTTTTCCTGCCAGTATAAGTACGGACTGTGTGACGTGCCTACTTGGATGCGGTCACTCATATAATCCTCCACCATTCTATCAATGTTGAGAGAATCATATGCAGTGACAGTAGACGACATGTCCGTAATCGTTGTCAGGTCCTTCAGTCCGGACCAGATGTCAGCATCAGCAGTCGCTCCAGACTGCCCTGCATCACCGCCAGCGGGTGGGCTCGGAATTCTGAGCCTTTTCCTCGCACCCCCAGTTGCGGGAGAATGTGAAGGAGGAGATGTTGACAGGTCGCGTTCCGCTTGACTTGACAATTTTGTCACCAGCAGGTCTTTGCACCCCAGCAGACTTGTGTCTGCCGGAAAGAGAGATCCAAGGTAGGCTTTAAATCTAGGATCGAGCACGGTGGCCAAAATGTAGTGCTCTGATTTCAACAGATTGACCACCCGTGAATCCTTGTTAAGCGAATTAAGGGCTGCATCCACAAGTCCCACATGCCTAGCGGAATCGCTCCCTTTTAGCTCCTTCTTCAATGCCTCCAGCTTCTTCTGCAAAAGCCTGATGAGGGGAATGACCTGACTCAGGCTGGCAGTGTCTGAACTGACTTCACGTGTGGCAAGTTCAAAGGGCATCAGAACCTTGCACAACGTTGAAATCATTCTCCACTGCACTTGAGACAGGTGCATTCCACCTCCTATATCGTGCTCAATTGTATAGGCTTGAATGGCCTTTTGCTGCTCCTCCAACCTCTGAAGCATATAGAGGGTTGAATTCCACCTCGTTACCACTTCTTGCTTCAGATGATGGCAGGGCAGGTTCAGTAGTTTTTGGTGGTGCTCCAGTCTTCTGTACGTGGTGCCTGTACGCCGAAAGTGTCCCGCAATTTTTCTGGCCACCGACAGCATCTCTTGCACGCCCCTGTCGTTTTTTAAAAAATTCTGCACCACCAAATTCAAGGTATGTGCAAAACATGGGACGTGCTGGAATTTGCCCATATTTAATGCACACACAATATTGCTGGCGTTGTCCGATGCCACAAATCCACAGGAGAGTCCAATTGGGGTAAGCCATTCCGCGATGATCTTCCTCAGTTGCCGTAAGAGGTTATCAGCTGTGTGCGTATTCTGGAAACCGGTGATACAAAGCGTAGCCTGCCTAGGAAAGAGTTGGCGTTTGCGAGATGCTGCTACTGGTGCCGCCGCTGCTGTTCTTGCGGCGGGAGTCCATACATCTACCCAGTGGGCTGTCACAGTCATATAGTCCTGACCCTGCCCTGCTCCACTTGTCCACATGTCCGTGGTTAAGTGGACATTGGGTACAGCTGCATTTTTTAGGACACTGGTGACTCTTTTTCTGAGGTCTGTGTACATTTTCGGTATCGCCTGCCTAGAGAAATGGAACCTAGATGGTATTTGGTACCGGGGACACAGTACCTCCAACAAGTCTCTAGTTGGCTCTGCAGTAATGATGGATACCGGAACCACGTTTCTCACCACCCAGGATGCCAAGGCCTCAGTTATCCGCTTTGCAGTAGGATGACTGCTGTGATATTTCATCTTCCTCGCAAAGGACTGTTGAACAGTCAATTGCTTACTGGAAGTAGTACAAGTGGGCTTACGACTTCCCCTCTGGGATGACCATCGACTCCCAGCGGCAACAACAGCAGCGCCAGCAGCAGTAGGCGTTACACGCAAGGATGCATCGGAGGAATCCCAGGCAGGAGAGGACTCGTCAGAATTGCCAGTGACATGGCCTGCAGGAGTTGGTGGGGTGGTTTGCGTGAGCTTGGTTACAAGAGGAAGGGATTTACTGGTCAGTGGACTGCTTCCGCTGTCACCCAAAGTTTTTGAACTTGTCACTGACTTATTATGAATGCGCTGCAGGTGACGTATAAGGGAGGATGTTCCGAGGTGGTTAACGTCCTTACCCCTACTTATTACAGCTTGACAAAGGGAACACACGGCTTGACACCTGTTGTCCGCATTTCTGGTGAAATACCTCCACACCGAAGAGCTGATTTTTTTGGTATTTTCACCTGGCATGTCAACGGCCATATTCCTCCCACGGACAACAGGTGTCTCCCCGGGTGCCTGACTTAAACAAACCACCTCACCATCAGAATCCTCCTGGTCAATTTCCTCCCCAGCGCCAGCAACACCCATATCCTCCTCATCCTGGTGTACTTCAACACTGACATCTTCAATCTGACTATCAGGAACTGGACTGCGGGTGCTCCTTCCAGCACTTGCAGGGGGCGTGCAAATGGTGGAAGGCGCATGCTCTTCACGTCCAGTGTTGGGAAGGTCAGGCATCGCAACCGACACAATTGGACTCTCCTTGTGGATTTGGGATTTCGAAGAATGCACAGTTCTTTGCTGTGCTGCTTTTGCCAGCTTGAGTCTTTTCATTTTTCTAGCGAGAGGCTGAGTGCTTCCATCCTCATGTGAAGCTGAACCACTAGCCATGAACATAGGCCAGGGCCTCAGCCGTTCCTTGCCACTCCGTGTGGTAAATGGCATATTGGCAAGTTTACGCTTCTCCTCCGACAATTTTATTTTAGGTTTTGGAGTCCTTTTTTTACTGATATTTGGTGTTTTGGATTTGACATGCTCTGTACTATGACATTGGGCATCGGCCTTGGCAGACGACGTTGCTGGCATTTCATCGTCTCGGCCATGACTAGTGGCAGCAGCTTCAGCACGAGGTGGAAGTGGATCTTGATCTTTCCCTAATTTTGGAACCTCAACATTTTTGTTCTCCATATTTTAATAGGCACAACTAAAAGGCACCTCAGGTAAACAATGGAGATGGATGGATTGGATACTAGTATACAATTATGGACGGGCTGCCGAGTGCCGACACAGAGGTAGCCACAGCCGTGAACTACCGCACTGTACTGTGTCTGCTGCTAATATATAGACTGGTTGATAAAGAGATAGTATACTCGTAACTAGTATGTATGTATAAAGAAAGAAAAAAAAACCACGGTTAGGTGGTATATACAATTATGGACGGGCTGCCGAGTGCCGACACAGAGGTAGCCACAGCCGTGAACTACCGCACTGTACTGTGTCTGCTGCTAATATATAGACTGGTTGATAAAGAGATAGTATACTCGTAACTAGTATGTATGTATAAAGAAAGAAAAAAAAACCACGGTTAGGTGGTATATACAATTATGGACGGGCTGCCGAGTGCCGACACAGAGGTAGCCACAGCCGTGAACTACCGCACTGTACTGTGTCTGCTGCTAATATAGACTGGTTGATAAAGAGATAGTATACTCGTAACTAGTATGTATGTATAAAGAAAGAAAAAAAAAACACGGTTAGGTGGTATATACAATTATGGACGGGCTGCCGAGTGCCGACACAGAGGTAGCCACAGCCGTGAACTACCGCACTGTACTGTGTCTGCTGCTAATATAGACTGGTTGATAAAGAGATAGTATACTCGTAACTAGTATGTATGTATAAAGAAAGAAAAAAAAAACCACGGTTAGGTGGTATATACAATTATGGACGGGCTGCCGAGTGCCGACACAGAGGTAGCCACAGCCGTGAACTACCGCACTGTACTGTGTCTGCTGCTAATATATAGACTGGTTGATAAAGAGATAGTATACTCGTAACTAGTATGTATGTATAAAGAAAGAAAAAAAAAACACGGTTAGGTGGTATATACAATTATGGACGGGCTGCCGAGTGCCGACACAGAGGTAGCCACAGCCGTGAACTACCGCACTGTACTGTGTCTGCTGCTAATATAGACTGGTTGATAAAGAGATAGTATACTCGTAACTAGTATGACTATAAAGAAAGAAAAAAAAACCACGGTTAGGTGGTATATACAATTATGGACGGGCTGCCGAGTGCCGACACAGAGGTAGCCACAGCCGTGAACTACCGCACTGTACTGTGTCTGCTGCTAATATATAGACTGGTTGATAAAGAGATAGTATACTCGTAACTAGTATGTATGTATAAAGAAAGAAAAAAAAACCACGGTTAGGTGGTATATACAATTATGGACGGGCTGCCGAGTGCCGACACAGAGGTAGCCACAGCCGTGAACTACCGCACTGTACTGTGTCTGCTGCTAATATAGACTGGTTGATAAAGAGATAGTATACTACTAATATTATATATACTGGTGGTCAGGTCACTGGTCACTAGTCACACTGGCAGTGGCACTCCTGCAGCAAAAGTGTGCACTGTTTAATTTTAATATAATATTATGTACTCCTGGCTCCTGCTATAACCTATAACTGGCACTGCAGTAGTGCTCCCCAGTCTCCCCCACAATTATAAGCTGTGTGAGCTGAGCAGTCAGACAGATATATAATATATATATATAGTAGAGATGAGCGCCTGAAATTTTTCGGGTTTTGTGTTTTGGTTTTGGGTTCGGTTCCGCGGCCGTGTTTTGGGTTCGACCGCGTTTTGGCAAAACCTCACCGAATTTTTTTTGTCGGATTCGGGTGTGTTTTGGATTTGGGTGTTTTTTTCAAAAAACACTAAAAAACAGCTTAAATCATAGAATTTGGGGGTCATTTTGATCCCAAAGTATTATTAACCTCAAAAACCATAATTTACACTCATTTTCAGTCTATTCTGAATACCTCACACCTCACAATATTATTTTTAGTCCTAAAATTTGCACCGAGGTCGCTGTGTGAGTAAGATAAGCGACCCTAGTGGCCGACACAAACACCGGGCCCATCTAGGAGTGGCACTGCAGTGTCACGCAGGATGTCCCTTCCAAAAAACCCTCCCCAAACAGCACATGACGCAAAGAAAAAAAGAGGCGCAATGAGGTAGCTGTGTGAGTAAGATTAGCGACCCTAGTGGCCGACACAAACACCGGGCCCATCTAGGAGTGGCACTGCAGTGTCACGCAGGATGGCCCTTCCAAAAAACCCTCCCCAAACAGCACATGACGCAAAGAAAAAAAGAGGCGCAATGAGGTAGCTGTGTGAGTAAGATTAGCGACCCTAGTGGCCGACACAAACACCGGGCCCATCTAGGAGTGGCACTGCAGTGTCACGCAGGATGGCCCTTCCAAAAAACCCTCCCCAAACAGCACATGACGCAAAGAAAAAAAGAGGCGCAATGAGGTAGCTGTGTGAGTAAGATTAGCGACCCTAGTGGCCGACACAAACACCGGGCCCATCTAGGAGTGGCACTGCAGTGTCACGCAGGATGTCCCTTCCAAAAAACCCTCCCCAAACAGCACATGACGCAAAGAAAAAAAGAGGCGCAATGAGGTAGCTGTGTGAGTAAGATTAGCGACCCTAGTGGCCGACACAAACACCGGGCCCATCTAGGAGTGGCACTGCAGTGTCACGCAGGATGTCCCTTCCAAAAAACCCTCCCCAAACAGCACATGACGCAAAGAAAAAAAGAGGCGCAATGAGGTAGCTGTGTGAGTAAGATTAGCGACCCTAGTGGCCGACACAAACACCGGGCCCATCTAGGAGTGGCACTGCAGTGTCACGCAGGATGTCCCTTCCAAAAAACCCTCCCCAAACAGCACATGACGCAAAGAAAAAAAGAGGCGCAATGAGGTAGCTGACTGTGTGAGTAAGATTAGCGACCCTAGTGGCCGACACAAACACCGGGCCCATCTAGGAGTGGCACTGCAGTGTCACGCAGGATGTCCCTTCCAAAAAAAACCCCCCCAATCAGCACATGATGCAAAGAAAAAGAAAAGAAAAAAGAGGTGCAAGATGGAATTGTCCTTGGGCCCTCCCACCCACCCTTATGTTGTATAAACAAAACAGGACATGCACACTTTAACCAACCCATCATTTCAGTGACAGGGTCTGCCACACGACTGTGACTGATATGACGGGTTGGTTTGGACCCCCCCCAAAAAAGAAGCAATTAATCTCTCCTTGCACAAACTGGCTCTACAGAGGCAAGATGTCCACCTCATCTTCACCCTCCGATATATCACCGTGTACATCCCCCTCCTCACAGATTATCAATTCGTCCCCACTGGAATCCACCATCTCAGCTCCCTGTGTACTTTGTGGAGGCAATTGCTGCTGGTCAATGTCTCCGCGGAGGAATTGATTATAATTCATTTTAATGAACATCATCTTCTCCACATTTTCTGGATGTAACCTCGTACGCCGATTGCTGACAAGGTGAGCGGCGGCACTAAACACTCTTTCGGAGTACACACTTGTGGGAGGGCAACTTAGGTAGAATAAAGCCAGTTTGTGCAAGGGCCTCCAAATTGCCTCTTTTTCCTGCCAGTATAAGTACGGACTGTGTGACGTGCCTACTTGGATGCGGTCACTCATATAATCCTCCACCATTCTATCAATGTTGAGAGAATCATATGCAGTGACAGTAGACGACATGTCCGTAATCGTTGTCAGGTCCTTCAGTCCGGACCAGATGTCAGCATCAGCAGTCGCTCCAGACTGCCCTGCATCACCGCCAGCGGGTGGGTTCGGAATTCTGAGCCTTTTCCTCGCACCCCCAGTTGCGGGAGAATGTGAAGGAGGAGATGTTGACAGGTCGCGTTCCGCTTGACTTGACAATTTTGTCACCAGCAGGTCTTTCAACCCCAGCAGACCTGTGTCTGCCGGAAAGAGAGATCCAAGGTAGGCTTTAAATCTAGGATCGAGCACGGTGGCCAAAATGTAGTGCTCTGATTTCAACAGATTGACCACCCGTGAATCCTTGTTAAGCGAATTAAGGGCTGCATCCACAAGTCCCACATGCCTAGCGGAATCGCTCCCTTTTAGCTCCTTCTTCAATGCCTCCAGCTTCTTCTGCAAAAGCCTGATGAGGGGAATGACCTGACTCAGGCTGGCAGTGTCTGAACTGACTTCACGTGTGGCAAGTTCAAAGGGCATCAGAACCTTGCACAACGTTGAAATCATTCTCCACTGCACTTGAGACAGGTGCATTCCATCTCCTATATCGTGCTCAATTGTATAGGCTTGAATGGCCTTTTGCTGCTCCTCCAACCTCTGAAGCATATAGAGGGTTGAATTCCACCTCGTTACCACTTCTTGCTTCAGATGATGGCAGGGCAGGTTCAGTAGTTTTTGGTGGTGCTCCAGTCTTCTGTACGTGGTGCCTGTACGCCGAAAGTGTCCCGCAATTTTTCTGGCCACCGACAGCATCTCTTGCACGCCCCTGTCGTTTTTTAAAAAATTCTGCACCACCAAATTCAAGGTATGTGCAAAACATGGGACGTGCTGGAATTTGCCCATATTTAAAGCACACACAATATTGCTGGCGTTGTCCGATGCCACAAATCCACAGGAGAGTCCAATTGGGGTAAGCCATTCCGCGATGATCTTCCTCAGTTGCCGTAAGAGGTTTTCAGCTGTGTGCGTATTCTGGAAAGCGGTGATACAAAGCGTAGCCTGCCTAGGAAAGAGTTGGCGTTTGCGAGATGCTGCTACTGGTGCCGCCGCTGCTGTTCTTGCGGCGGGAGTCCATACATCTACCCAGTGGGCTGTCACAGTCATATAGTCCTGACCCTGCCCTGCTCCACTTGTCCACATGTCCGTGGTTAAGTGGACATTGGGTACAACTGCATTTTTTAGGAGACTGGTGAGTCTTTTTCTGACGTCCGTGTACATTCTCGGTATCGCCTGCCTAGAGAAGTGGAACCTAGATGGTATTTGGTAACGGGGGCACACTGCCTCAATAAATTGTCTAGTTCCCTGTGAACTAACGGCGGATACCGGACGCACGTCTAACACCAACATAGTTGTCAAGGACTCAGTTATCCGCTTTGCAGTAGGATGACTGCTGTGATATTTCATCTTCCTCGCAAAGGACTGTTGAACAGTCAATTGCTTACTGGAAGTAGTACAAGTGGGCTTACGACTTCCCCTCTGGGATGACCATCGACTCCCAGCGGCAACAACAGCAGCGCCAGCAGCAGTAGGCGTTACACGCAAGGATGCATCGGAGGAATCCCAGGCAGGAGAGGACTCGTCAGACTTGCCAGTGACATGGCCTGCAGGACTATTGGCATTCCTGGGGAAGGAGGAAATTGACACTGAGGGAGTTGGTGGGGTGGTTTGCGTGAGCTTGGTTACAAGAGGAAGGGATTTACTGGTCAGTGGACTGCTTCCGCTGTCACCCAAAGTTTTTGAACTTGTCACTGACTTATTATGAATGCGCTGCAGGTGACGTATAAGGGAGGATGTTCCGAGGTGGTTAACGTCCTTACCCCTACTTATTACAGCTTGACAAAGGGAACACACGGCTTGACACCTGTTGTCCGCATTTCTGGTGAAATACCTCCACACCGAAGAGCTGATTTTTTTGGTATTTTCACCTGGCATGTCAACGGCCATATTCCTCCCACGGACAACAGGTGTCTCCCCGGGTGCCTGACTTAAACAAACCACCTCACCATCAGAATCCTCCTGGTCAATTTCCTCCCCAGCGCCAGCAACACCCATATCCTCCTCATCCTGGTGTACTTCAACACTGACATCTTCAATCTGACTATCAGGAACTGGACTGCGGGTGCTCCTTCCAGCACTTGCAGGGGGCGTGCAAATGGTGGAAGGCGCATGCTCTTCACGTCCAGTGTTGGGAAGGTCAGGCATCGCAACCGACACAATTGGACTCTCCTTGTGGATTTGGGATTTCAAAGAACGCACAGTTCTTTGCGGTGCTTTTGCCAGCTTGAGTCTTTTCAGTTTTCTAGCGAGAGGCTGAGTGCTTCCATCCTCATGTGAAGCTGAACCACTAGCCATGAACATAGGCCAGGGCCTCAGCCGTTCCTTGCCACTCCGTGTGGTAAATGGCATATTGGCAAGTTTACGCTTCTCCTCCGACAATTTTATTTTAGGTTTTGGAGTCCTTTTTTTACTGATATTTGGTGTTTTGGTTTTGACATGCTCTGTACTATGCCATTGGGCATCGGCCTTGGCAGACGACGTTGCTGGCATTTCATCGTCTCGGCCATGACTAGTGGCAGCAGCTTCAGCACGAGGTGGAAGTGGATCTTGATCTTTCCCTAATTTTGGAACCTCAACATTTTTGTTCTCCATATTTTAATAGGCACAACTAAAAGGCACCTCAGGTAAACAATGGAGATGGATGGATTGGATACTAGTATACAATTATGGACGGGCTGCCGAGTGCCGACACAGAGGTAGCCACAGCCGTGAACTACCGCACTGTACTGTGTCTGCTGCTAATATATAGACTGGTTGATAAAGAGATAGTATACTCGTAACTAGTATGTATGTATAAAGAAAGAAAAAAAAACCACGGTTAGGTGGTATATACAATTATGGACGGGCTGCCGAGTGCCGACACAGAGGTAGCCACAGCCGTGAACTACCGCACTGTACTGTGTCTGCTGCTAATATATAGACTGGTTGATAAAGAGATAGTATACTCGTAACTAGTATGTATGTATAAAGAAAGAAAAAAAAAACACGGTTAGGTGGTATATACAATTATGGACGGGCTGCCGAGTGCCGACACAGAGGTAGCCACAGCCGTGAACTACCGCACTGTACTGTGTCTGCTGCTAATATATAGACTGGTTGATAAAGAGATAGTATACTCGTAACTAGTATGTATGTATAAAGAAAGAAAAAAAAACCACGGTTAGGTGGTATATACAATTATGGACGGGCTGCCGAGTGCCGACACAGAGGTAGCCACAGCCGTGAACTACCGCACTGTACTGTGTCTGCTGCTAATATATAGACTGGTTGATAAAGAGATAGTATACTCGTAACTAGTATGTATGTATAAAGAAAGAAAAAAAAAACACGGTTAGGTGGTATATACAATTATGGACGGGCTGCCGAGTGCCGACACAGAGGTAGCCACAGCCGTGAACTACCGCACTGTACTGTGTCTGCTGCTAATATATAGACTGGTTGATAAAGAGATAGTATACTCGTAACTAGTATGTATGTATAAAGAAAGAAAAAAAAACCACGGTTAGGTGGTATATACAATTATGGACGGGCTGCCGAGTGCCGACACAGAGGTAGCCACAGCCGTGAACTACCGCACTGTACTGTGTCTGCTGCTAATATATAGACTGGTTGATAAAGAGATAGTATACTCGTAACTAGTATGTATGTATAAAGAAAGAAAAAAAAACCACGGTTAGGTGGTATATACAATTATGGACGGGCTGCCGAGTGCCGACACAGAGGTAGCCACAGCCGTGAACTACCGCACTGTACTGTGTCTGCTGCTAATATATAGACTGGTTGATAAAGAGATAGTATACTCGTAACTAGTATGTATGTATAAAGAAAGAAAAAAAAACCACGGTTAGGTGGTATATACAATTATGGACGGGCTGCCGAGTGCCGACACAGAGGTAGCCACAGCCGTGAACTACCGCACTGTACTGTGTCTGCTGCTAATATAGACTGGTTGATAAAGAGATAGTATACTACTAATATTATATACTGGTGGTCAGGTCACTGGTCACTAGTCACACTGGCAGTGGCACTCCTGCAGCAAAAGTGTGCACTGTTTAATTTTAATATAATATTATGTACTCCTGGCTCCTGCTATAACCTATAACTGGCACTGCAGTAGTGCTCCCCAGTCTCCCCCACAATTATAAGCTGTGTGAGCTGAGCAGTCAGACAGATATATAATATATATATATAGTAGAGATGAGCGCCTGAAATTTTTCGGGTTTTGTGTTTTGGTTTTGGGTTCGGTTCCGCGGCCGTGTTTTGGGTTCGACCGCGTTTTGGCAAAACCTCACCGAATTTTTTTTGTCGGATTCGGGTGTGTTTTGGATTCGGGTGTTTTTTTCAAAAAACACTAAAAAACAGCTTAAATCATAGAATTTGGGGGTCATTTTGATCCCAAAGTATTATTAACCTCAAAAACCATAATTTACACTCATTTTCAGTCTATTCTGAATACCTCACACCTCACAATATTATTTTTAGTCCTAAAATTTGCACCGAGGTCGCTGTGTGAGTAAGATAAGCGACCCTAGTGGCCGACACAAACACCGGGCCCATCTAGGAGTGGCACTGCAGTGTCACGCAGGATGTCCCTTCCAAAAAACCCTCCCCAAACAGCACATGACGCAAAGAAAAAAAGAGGCGCAATGAGGTAGCTGTGTGAGTAAGATTAGCGACCCTAGTGGCCGACACAAACACCGGGCCCATCTAGGAGTGGCACTGCAGTGTCACGCAGGATGGCCCTTCCAAAAAACCCTCCCCAAACAGCACATGACGCAAAGAAAAAAAGAGGCGCAATGAGGTAGCTGTGTGAGTAAGATTAGCGACCCTAGTGGCCGACACAAACACCGGGCCCATCTAGGAGTGGCACTGCAGTGTCACGCAGGATGGCCCTTCCAAAAAACCCTCCCCAAACAGCACATGACGCAAAGAAAAAAAGAGGCGCAATGAGGTAGCTGTGTGAGTAAGATTAGCGACCCTAGTGGCCGACACAAACACCGGGCCCATCTAGGAGTGGCACTGCAGTGTCACGCAGGATGTCCCTTCCAAAAAACCCTCCCCAAACAGCACATGACGCAAAGAAAAAAAGAGGCGCAATGAGGTAGCTGTGTGAGTAAGATTAGCGACCCTAGTGGCCGACACAAACACCGGGCCCATCTAGGAGTGGCACTGCAGTGTCACGCAGGATGTCCCTTCCAAAAAAACCTCCCCAAACAGCACATGACGCAAAGAAAAAAAGAGGCGCAATGAGGTAGCTGTGTGAGTAAGATTAGCGACCCTAGTGGCCGACACAAACACCGGGCCCATCTAGGAGTGGCACTGCAGTGTCACGCAGGATGTCCCTTCCAAAAAACCCTCCCCAAACAGCACATGACGCAAAGAAAAAAAGAGGCGCAATGAGGTAGCTGACTGTGTGAGTAAGATTAGCGACCCTAGTGGCCGACACAAACACCGGGCCCATCTAGGAGTGGCACTGCAGTGTCACGCAGGATGTCCCTTCCAAAAAAAACCTCCCCAATCAGCACATGATGCAAAGAAAAAGAAAAGAAAAAAGAGGTGCAAGATGGAATTGTCCTTGGGCCCTCCCACCCACCCTTATGTTGTATAAACAAAACAGGACATGCACACTTTAACCAACCCATCATTTCAGTGACAGGGTCTGCCACACGACTGTGACTGATATGACGGGTTGGTTTGGACCCCCCCCAAAAAAGAAGCAATTAATCTCTCCTTGCACAAACTGGCTCTACAGAGGCAAGATGTCCACCTCATCTTCACCCTCCGATATATCACCGTGTACATCCCCCTCCTCACAGATTATCAATTCGTCCCCACTGGAATCCACCATCTCAGCTCCCTGTGTACTTTGTGGAGGCAATTGCTGCTGGTCAATGTCTCCGCGGAGGAATTGATTATAATTCATTTTAATGAACATCATCTTCTCCACATTTTCTGGATGTAACCTCGTACGCCGATTGCTGACAAGGTGAGCGGCGGCACTAAACACTCTTTCGGAGTACACACTTGTGGGAGGGCAACTTAGGTAGAATAAAGCCAGTTTGTGCAAGGGCCTCCAAATTGCCTCTTTTTCCTGCCAGTATAAGTACGGACTGTGTGACGTGCCTACTTGGATGCGGTCACTCATATAATCCTCCACCATTCTATCAATGTTGAGAGAATCATATGCAGTGACAGTAGACGACATGTCCGTAATCGTTGTCAGGTCCTTCAGTCCGGACCAGATGTCAGCATCAGCAGTCGCTCCAGACTGCCCTGCATCACCGCCAGCGGGTGGGCTCGGAATTCTGAGCCTTTTCCTCGCACCCCCAGTTGCGGGAGAATGTGAAGGAGGAGATGTTGACAGGTCGCGTTCCGCTTGACTTGACAATTTTGTCACCAGCAGGTCTTTCAACCCCAGCAGACCTGTGTCTGCCGGAAAGAGAGATCCAAGGTAGGCTTTAAATCTAGGATCGAGCACGGTGGCCAAAATGTAGTGCTCTGATTTCAACAGATTGACCACCCGTGAATCCTTGTTAAGCGAATTAAGGGCTGCATCCACAAGTCCCACATGCCTAGCGGAATCGCTCCCTTTTAGCTCCTTCTTCAATGCCTCCAGCTTCTTCTGCAAAAGCCTGATGAGGGGAATGACCTGACTCAGGCTGGCAGTGTCTGAACTGACTTCACGTGTGGCAAGTTCAAAGGGCATCAGAACCTTGCACAACGTTGAAATCATTCTCCACTGCACTTGAGACAGGTGCATTCCATCTCCTATATCGTGCTCAATTGTATAGGCTTGAATGGCCTTTTGCTGCTCCTCCAACCTCTGAAGCATATAGAGGGTTGAATTCCACCTCGTTACCACTTCTTGCTTCAGATGATGGCAGGGCAGGTTCAGTAGTTTTTGGTGGTGCTCCAGTCTTCTGTACGTGGTGCCTGTACGCCGAAAGTGTCCCGCAATTTTTCTGGCCACCGACAGCATCTCTTGCACGCCCCTGTCGTTTTTTAAAAAATTCTGCACCACCAAATTCAAGGTATGTGCAAAACATGGGACGTGCTGGAATTTGCCCATATTTAAAGCACACACAATATTGCTGGCGTTGTCCGATGCCACAAATCCACAGGAGAGTCCAATTGGGGTAAGCCATTCCGCGATGATCTTCCTCAGTTGCCGTAAGAGGTTTTCAGCTGTGTGCGTATTCTGGAAAGCGGTGATACAAAGCGTAGCCTGCCTAGGAAAGAGTTGGCGTTTGCGAGATGCTGCTACTGGTGCCGCCGCTGCTGTTCTTGCGGCGGGAGTCCATACATCTACCCAGTGGGCTGTCACAGTCATATAGTCCTGACCCTGCCCTGCTCCACTTGTCCACATGTCCGTGGTTAAGTGGACATTGGGTACAACTGCATTTTTTAGGAGACTGGTGAGTCTTTTTCTGACGTCCGTGTACATTCTCGGTATCGCCTGCCTAGAGAAGTGGAACCTAGATGGTATTTGGTAACGGGGGCACACTGCCTCAATAAATTGTCTAGTTCCCTGTGAACTAACGGCGGATACCGGACGCACGTCTAACACCAACATAGTTGTCAAGGACTCAGTTATCCGCTTTGCAGTAGGATGACTGCTGTGATATTTCATCTTCCTCGCAAAGGACTGTTGAACAGTCAATTGCTTACTGGAAGTAGTACAAGTGGGCTTACGACTTCCCCTCTGGGATGACCATCGACTCCCAGCGGCAACAACAGCAGCGCCAGCAGCAGTAGGCGTTACACGCAAGGATGCATCGGAGGAATCCCAGGCAGGAGAGGACTCGTCAGACTTGCCAGTGACATGGCCTGCAGGACTATTGGCATTCCTGGGGAAGGAGGAAATTGACACTGAGGGAGTTGGTGGGGTGGTTTGCGTGAGCTTGGTTACAAGAGGAAGGGATTTACTGGTCAGTGGACTGCTTCCGCTGTCACCCAAAGTTTTTGAACTTGTCACTGACTTATTATGAATGCGCTGCAGGTGACGTATAAGGGAGGATGTTCCGAGGTGGTTAACGTCCTTACCCCTACTTATTACAGCTTGACAAAGGGAACACACGGCTTGACACCTGTTGTCCGCATTTCTGGTGAAATACCTCCACACCGAAGAGCTGATTTTTTTGGTATTTTCACCTGGCATGTCAACGGCCATATTCCTCCCACGGACAACAGGTGTCTCCCCGGGTGCCTGACTTAAACAAACCACCTCACCATCAGAATCCTCCTGGTCAATTTCCTCCCCAGCGCCAGCAACACCCATATCCTCCTCATCCTGGTGTACTTCAACACTGACATCTTCAATCTGACTATCAGGAACTGGACTGCGGGTGCTCCTTCCAGCACTTGCAGGGGGCGTGCAAATGGTGGAAGGCGCATGCTCTTCACGTCCAGTGTTGGGAAGGTCAGGCATCGCAACCGACACAATTGGACTCTCCTTGTGGATTTGGGATTTCAAAGAACGCACAGTTCTTTGCGGTGCTTTTGCCAGCTTGAGTCTTTTCAGTTTTCTAGCGAGAGGCTGAGTGCTTCCATCCTCATGTGAAGCTGAACCACTAGCCATGAACATAGGCCAGGGCCTCAGCCGTTCCTTGCCACTCCGTGTGGTAAATGGCATATTGGCAAGTTTACGCTTCTCCTCCGACAATTTTATTTTAGGTTTTGGAGTCCTTTTTTTACTGATATTTGGTGTTTTGGTTTTGACATGCTCTGTACTATGCCATTGGGCATCGGCCTTGGCAGACGACGTTGCTGGCATTTCATCGTCTCGGCCATGACTAGTGGCAGCAGCTTCAGCACGAGGTGGAAGTGGATCTTGATCTTTCCCTAATTTTGGAACCTCAACATTTTTGTTCTCCATATTTTAATAGGCACAACTAAAAGGCACCTCAGGTAAACAATGGAGATGGATGGATTGGATACTAGTATACAATTATGGACGGGCTGCCGAGTGCCGACACAGAGGTAGCCACAGCCGTGAACTACCGCACTGTACTGTGTCTGCTGCTAATATATAGACTGGTTGATAAAGAGATAGTATACTCGTAACTAGTATGTATGTATAAAGAAAGAAAAAAAAACCACGGTTAGGTGGTATATACAATTATGGACGGGCTGCCGAGTGCCGACACAGAGGTAGCCACAGCCGTGAACTACCGCACTGTACTGTGTCTGCTGCTAATATATAGACTGGTTGATAAAGAGATAGTATACTCGTAACTAGTATGTATGTATAAAGAAAGAAAAAAAAAACACGGTTAGGTGGTATATACAATTATGGACGGGCTGCCGAGTGCCGACACAGAGGTAGCCACAGCCGTGAACTACCGCACTGTACTGTGTCTGCTGCTAATATATAGACTGGTTGATAAAGAGATAGTATACTCGTAACTAGTATGTATGTATAAAGAAAGAAAAAAAAAACACGGTTAGGTGGTATATACAATTATGGACGGGCTGCCGAGTGCCGACACAGAGGTAGCCACAGCCGTGAACTACCGCACTGTACTGTGTCTGCTGCTACTATATAGACTGGTTGATAAAGAGATAGTATACTCGTAACTAGTATGTATGTATAAAGAAAGAAAAAAAAACCACGGTTAGGTGGTATATACAATTATGGACGGGCTGCCGAGTGCCGACACAGAGGTAGCCACAGCCGTGAACTACCGCACTGTACTGTGTCTGCTGCTAATATATAGACTGGTTGATAAAGAGATAGTATACTCGTAACTAGTATGTATGTATAAAGAAAGAAAAAAAAACCACGGTTAGGTGGTATATACAATTATGGACGGGCTGCCGAGTGCCGACACAGAGGTAGCCACAGCCGTGAACTACCGCACTGTACTGTGTCTGCTGCTAATATATAGACTGGTTGATAAAGAGATAGTATACTCGTAACTAGTATGTATGTATAAAGAAAGAAAAAAAAACCACGGTTAGGTGGTATATACAATTATGGACGGGCTGCCGAGTGCCGACACAGAGGTAGCCACAGCCGTGAACTACCGCACTGTACTGTGTCTGCTGCTAATATATAGACTGGTTGATAAAGAGATAGTATACTCGTAACTAGTATGTATGTATAAAGAAAGAAAAAAAAACCACGGTTAGGTGGTATATACAATTATGGACGGGCTGCCGAGTGCCGACACAGAGGTAGCCACAGCCGTGAACTACCGCACTGTACTGTGTCTGCTGCTAATATAGACTGGTTGATAAAGAGATAGTATACTACTAATATTATATACTGGTGGTCAGGTCACTGGTCACTAGTCACACTGGCAGTGGCACTCCTGCAGCAAAAGTGTGCACTGTTTAATTTTAATATAATATTATGTACTCCTGGCTCCTGCTATAACCTATAACTGGCACTGCAGTAGTGCTCCCCAGTCTCCCCCACAATTATAAGCTGTGTGAGCTGAGCAGTCAGACAGATATATAATATATATATAGATGATGCAGCACACTGGCCTGAGCCTGAGCAGTGCACACAGATATGGTATGTGACTGACTGAGTCACTGTGTGTATCGCTTTTTTCAGGCAGAGAACGGATATATTAAATAAACTGCACTGTGTGTCTGGTGGTCACTCACTATATAATATATTATGTACTCCTGGCTCCTGCTATAACCTATAACTGGCACTGCAGTAGTGCTCCCCAGTCTCCCCCACAATTATAAGCTGTGTGAGCTGAGCAGTCAGACAGATATATATAATATTATATATAGATAATAGATGATGCAGCACACTGGCCTGAGCCTGAGCAGTGCACACAGATATGGTATGTGACTGAGTCACTGTGTGCTGTGTATCGCTTTTTTCAGGCAGAGAACGGATTATAAATAAAACTGGTGGTCACTGGTCACTATCAGCAAAACTCTGCACTGTACACTACTGAGTACTCCTAATGCTCCCCAAAATTAGTAAATCAAGTGTCTCTCTAATCTATTCTAATTCTAAACGGAGAGGACGCCAGCCACGTCCTCTCCCTATCAATCTCAATGCACGTGTGAAAATGGCGGCGACGCGGGCTCCTTATATAGAATCCGAGTCTCGCGATAGAATCCGAGCCTCGCGAGAATCCGTCAGCGTCATGATGACGTTCGGGCGCGCTCGGGTTAACCGAGCAAGGCGGGAAGATCCGAGTCGCTCGGACCCGTGAAAAAAAACATGAAGTTCTGGCGGGTTCGGATTCAGAGAAACCGAACCCGCTCATCTCTAATATATAGATGATGCAGCACACTGGCCTGAGCCTGAGCAGTGCACACAGATATGGTATGTGACTGACTGAGTCACTGTGTGTATCGCTTTTTTCAGGCAGAGAACGGATATATTAAATAAACTGCACTGTGTGTCTGGTGGTCACTCACTATATAATATATTATGTACTCCTGGCTCCTGCTATAACCTATAACTGGCACTGCAGTAGTGCTCCCCAGTCTCCCCCACAATTATAAGCTGTGTGAGCTGAGCAGTCAGACAGATATATATAATATTATATATAGATAGATAATAGATGATGCAGCACACTGGCCTGAGCCTGAGCAGTGCACACAGATATGGTATGTGACTGAGTCACTGTGTGCTGTGTATCGCTTTTTTCAGGCAGAGAACGGATTATAAAGTAAACTGCACTGTCCTCACTAGTAAACTCTCTCCACTCAGTCTCTACACTTCTACAGTAACAGTACTCCTCCTAGTCAGCTCCAGTAAATCTCTCTCAGTCTCTTATAATCTAAATGGAGAGGACGCCAGCCACGTCCTCTCCCTATCAATCTCAATGCACGTGTGAAAATGGCGGCGACGCGCGGCTCCTTATATAGAATCCGAGTCTCGCGATAGAATCCGAGCCTCACGAGAATCCGACAGCGTCATGATGACGTTCGGGCGCGCTCGGGTTAACCGAGCAAGGCGGGAAGATCCGAGTCGCTCGGACCCGTGAAAAAAAACATGAAGTTCTGGCGGGTTCGGATTCAGAGAAACCGAACCCGCTCATCTCTAGTATTTACCCTGCACAGAAACAATATAACCCACCCAGATCTAACTCTCTCTGCAAATGTTATATCTGCTCCACCTGCAGTGCACATGGTTTTGCCCAACTGCTAACAAATTTGCTGCTGCAATCAACTCTGAATTACCCCCACTGTTCGGTGATCACCGGCTGCTTTGCAGAGCAGAGCAGCGGTGATCACTGGTTCTCCCAACTGTCTCCCCTGCCCGCGGGACACTGCAACCCGCGGGAGGGACAGCGGGACAGTGTCCGAATAGCAGGACTGTCCCGCTGAAATCGGGACAGTTGGGAGGTATGTGAATGTAATGTAATCAACGTTAATAAAGCCTTTCTAATTAAGGGAAGCCTGCACTGGAGAGGACCTGAGTGTGGCTCATGCTGTCATTTCAGGACAGACTATAAGGAACATATGTTATTTTGTTACTCAGCTTTAGACACTGCGGTAAAGTGATAGCACATGACTTTACTGCAGATACTTACCAGAGAACTGTGGTAAGAGATTTATGTAAAACAATGCATGGAAAATAATTTCTTATCACATACGATATGCAACAATAAGTAGTGATAGTTTACAGGCCCCACAGACACCACTGATAAATGCAGCACTTATATTTCCAAGGTGCACTATTTAATAAGCCCATAGGCGGATGTATGTATTTAAGGGGATATTCTTGGGATAAAACCCTATTACCATCATGAAAACAATTTATTATTACACGTTCCCAGGAGGTGAGGTAATAGGGTTTGGACATTTGGCTAAATTTCCAATGGGACATCTTATGCACTTCTAAGTGCATTTTATATAGGACATCATAAATACTAGTAATAAAAAGATCAAACTGCAAATGTGACACATGAAATAAAGACAGTTCTGATATTATGTAAGAAAAAGATTAAGCTGAACTGAGTAGGAATTTAAAATTTTAATTAATGAAGGTGGTGGTATTAAAGTAGTAGGCTGGCCTCTGAAGTGTCATTTTCACTTTTGCCAGTATGATCATTCCTATCTTGAACCGCTATCCTGCAAATTATCATGCAGAACTATTGTATGGGGGCTCTTCATAAACCATGAAGTGAGGGGAGTGCACACTATGCAAAATGAAATGTTTTCCTTATATACTGTATATAGTCTAAGATGAGTTTATCAAACAATGAGTTTATCAAACAATGTATATCAAACAATGTATACTGCCTTGCTTTACAATTGGAAGGTGGTATATAGGGGGTCATTTCGAGTTGTTCGCTCACTAGCAACTTTTTGCAGTGCTGCGATCAGATAGCCGCCGCCTATGGGGGAGTGTATTTTTGCTTTGCAAGTGTGCGAACGCTTTTGCAGCCGACGGCACAAAAAAGTTTTTTGCAGTTTCTGAGTAGCTCTGGACTTACTCAGCCGCTGCGATCACTTCAGTCTTTTTGGTCCTGGAATTGACGTCAGACACCCGCCCTGCAAACGCTTGGACATGCCTGCATTTTTGCAAACACTCCCAGAAAACGGTCAGTTGACACCCACAAACGCCCTCTTTCTGTCAATCACCTTTCGACCTCTTTCTGTCAATCACGGCTGTGCGAATGGATTATTCGGTAAATTTCATAGCCCAGCACTGATCCTCTTTGTATCCGTGCAACACGCCTGCGCATTGCGGTGCACACGCATGCACAGTTTTGCCGAGATTTAACCTGATCGCAGCGCTGCAAAAAGTTGCTAGCGAGCGATCAACTTGGAATGACCCCCATAGTCTGATTACAGCATTATTTTGCACAAGGATAGCATTATTCCATTATGCATAAAAGTTCAAAATTTGACTAATTTGTTTAAAGAACATTCTCCCAACAGCTTAAGGGATCTTCAAGTTTTAAGCACCAACGCTAAGTAATAGTTTATAATGAAGATGTCCATACTTCAATTCCCAAGGGCTCCTCACTGCCTGGACTCTCCTGAAACATAGATTGCATTCAGGAACAAATACAGTCTTGCCAAAATTTCCAGACCTGTTGCCTTATGGTAATTTGGAACTATACCATCATTGCAGGTACTGTAGCAGCCATTAATAATATAATTATCCTTTATTTATGGGATCCGGTCAGGATGCCGGCAGTCAGAATACCGAAGGTGGAACCTCATCACTATTCGGAATGCCAACACCTTTATCCCGAAACGGTTCACCGTCCTGGTGCCAGAATCCCGACAGCTGGGATGCCGAATGAGAATACACCGGCCCGCTGGAGAGGTAAGCTGTGGGGGGTGTTAGGTTTAGGCTGCGGGGGAAGGGTTAGGGGCTGGAGGGGGGATGGGGGGGTAAGTATACCTACGGAAAGTCAGTGCCCAACCCTTTATTTCTCTAACGTCCTAGTGGATGCTGGGGACTCCGTAAGGACCATGGGGAATAGCGGCTCCGCAGGAGACTGGGCACAGCTAAGAAAGAATTAGGACTACCTGGTGTGCACTGGCTCCTCCCACTATGACCCTCCTCCAGACTTCAGTTGGAATCCTGTGCCCGGCCGAGCTGGATACACACTAGGGGCTCTCCTGAGCTCCTAGAAAGAAAGTATATGTTAGGTTTTTTATTTTACAGTGAGATCTGCTGGCAACAGACTCACTGCAGCGAGGGACTAAGGGGAGAAGAAGCGAACCTACCTAACTGGTGGTAGCTTGGGCTTCTTAGGCTACTGGACACCATTAGCTCCAGAGGGATCGACCGCATGGAACCGGCCATTGGTGTTCGGTCCCGGAGCCGCGCCGCCGGCCCCCTTACAGAACCAGAAGCAAGAAGAATCCGGAAAATCGGCGGCAGAAGACATCAGTCTTCACCAAGGTAGCGCACAGCACTGCAGCTGTGCGCCATTGCTCCTCATACACACTTCACACTCCGGTCACTGAGGGTGCAGGGCGCTGGGGGGGGGCGCCCTGAGAAGCAATAAATACACCTTGGCTGGCAAATATATCACAATATATAGCCCCAGAGGCTATATATGTGATAAATACCCCTGCCAGAATCCATAAAAAAGCGGGAGAAAAGTCTGCGAAAAAGGGGCGGAGCTATCTCCCTCTGCACACTGGCGCCATTTTTCCCTCACAGTTCCGCTGGAAGGAAGCTCCCTGACTCTCCCCTGCAGTCTACACTACAGAAAAGGGTAAAAAAGAGAGGGGGGGCACTAAATTTAGGCGCAAAATACATATATAGCAGCTATAGGGGATATAATTTAGTTAATCCCTGTATTATATAGCGCTCTGGTGTGTGCTGGCATACTCTCTCTCTGTCTCCCCAAAGGGCTTTGTGGGGTCCTGTCTTCTGTCAGAGCATTCCCTGTGTGTTCGGTGTGTCGGTACGGCTGTGTCGACATGTTTGATGAGGAGACTTATGTGGAGGAGGAGCAGGTGCCTATAAATGTGTTGTCACCCCCTGCGGGGCAGACACCGGAGTGGATGGACTTGTGGAAGGAATTACGCGAAAGTGTCGACTCCTTACATAAAAAATTTGACGACATGCCAAATGTGGGGCAGCCGGCTTCTCAGTCCGTGCCTGCCCAGACGTCTCAAAAGTCATCAGGGGCTCTAAAACGCCCGCTACCTCAGGTGACAGACACAGATGTCGACACGGATACTGATACCAGTGTCGACGACGAAGAGACTAATGTAATGTCCAATAGGGCCACTCGTTATATGATTGAGGCAATGAAAAATGTTTTACACATTTCTGAGGTGACCCCAGGTACCACAAAAAAGGGTATTATGTTTGGGGAGAAAAAACTACCAGTAGTTTTTCCCCCTTCTGAAGAATTAAATGACGTGTGTGAACTAGCGTGGGCTTCCCCTGATAAAAAATTTGTAATTTCAAAAAAATTACTAATGGCGTACCCTTTCCCGCCAGAGGATAGGTCACGTTGGGAAACACCCCCTAAGGTGGATAAAGCACTTACGCGCTTATCAAAAAAGGTGGCACTGCCGTCCCAAGATACGGCCGCCCTAAAGGAACCTGCTGACAGAAAGCAGGAGGCTCTCCAAAAAGCTATATATACACACACTGGTATTATACTGAGACCAGCTATTGCCTCAGCATGGATGTGCAGTGCGGCAGCTGCATGGTCAGACTCCCTGTCAGAGAACATTGACACCCTAGACAGGGACACTATATTGCTAAACGTAGAGCATATTAAAGACGCTGTCTTTTACATAAGAGATGCACAGAGGGATATTTGCCGGCTGGCATAAAAAATAAGTGCACTGTCCATTTGTGCCAGGAGAGGGTTATGGACCCGGCAGTGGACAGGGGATGCAGATTCCAAAAGGCACATGGAAGTTTTGCCTTATAAGGGTGAGGAGTTGTTCGGGGATGGTCTTTCAGACTTAGTTTCCACAGCAACAGCTGGGAAGTCGGCATTTTTGCCACATGTCCCCTCACAACCAAAGAGAGCACCGTATTATCAGGTGCAGTCCTTTCGCCCCCAAAAGAGCAGACGGGGTAGAGGCGCATCCTTTCTGCCCAGAGGCAGAGGTAGGGGAAAAAAGCTGCCACTTCCCAGGAACAAAAGACCTCCCCCGCTTCTTCTGCTAAGTACGCCGCATGACGCTGGGGCTCAGCAGGCGGAGCCAGGTACGGTGGGGGGCCGTCTCAAAAACTTCAGCAATCAGTGGGCTCGCTCACAGGTAGATCCCTGGATCCTTCAAGTGGTATCTCAGGGGTACAGGCTGGAATTCGAGACATCCCCCCCCCCCCCCGCCGTTTCCTCAAATCTGCCTTACCAACGACTCCTTCAGAAAGGGAGGCTGTGTTAGAGGCAATTCACAAGCTGTATTCCCAGCAGGTGATAGTCAAGGTGCCCCTACTTCAACAAGGACGGGGTTACTATTCCACAATGTTTGTGGTACCGAAACCGGACGGTTCGGTGAGACCCATTTTAAATTTGAAATCCTTGAACACATATTTAAAAAAAAGAAAAGAAATTCAAGTTCAAGATGGAATCGCTCAGGGCGGTTATTGCAAGCCTGGAAGAGGGAGATTACATGGTATCTCTGGACATCAAGGATGCTTACCTGCATGTCCCCATTTACCATCCTCACCAGGAGTACCTCAGATTTGTGGTACAGGATTGTCATTACCAATTCCAGACGTTGCCGTTCCGCCTGTCCACGGCACCGAAGATATTTACCAAGGTAATGGCCGAAATGATGATTCTGGACACGGTCCAGAAAAAAGTGTTTCTCCCAGAGGAGAAAGCCGAGGAGCTGTCGTCTCTAGTGAGAGGCCTCCTGAAACCAAAACAGGTGTCGGTGCATCATTGCACGCGAGTCCTGGGAAAGATGGTAGCTTCCTACGAAGCGATTCCATTCGGCAGGTTCGATGCCAGAACCTTTCAGTGGGACCTGTTGGACCAATGGTCCGGATCGCATCTTCAAATGCATTGGTTGATAACCCTGTCTCCAAGGACCAGGGTGTCTCTGCTGTGGTGGCTGCAGAGTGCTCATCTCAGAGAGGGCCGCAGATTCGGCATACAGGACTGGGTCCTGGTGACCACGGATGCCAGCCTTCGGGGCTGGGGGGCAGTCACTCAGGGAAGAAACTTCCAAGGACTTTGGTCGAGTCAGGAGACTTCCCTACACATAAATGTTCTGGAACTGAGGGCCATTTACAATGCCCTAAGTCACGCAAAGCCCCTGCTTCAAAACCGGCCGGTTCTGATCCAGTCAGACAACATCACGGCGGTCGCCCATGTAAATCGACAGGGCGGCACAAGAAGCAGGGCGGCGATGGCAGAAGCCACAAGGATTCTCCGTTGGGCGGAAAATCACGTGTTAGCACTGTCAGCAGTGTTCATTCCGGGAGTAGACAACTGGGAAGCAGACTTCCTCAGCAGGCACGACCTCCACCCGGGAGAGTGGGGACTTCATCCAGAAGTCTTCCAACTGATTGTAAACCGTTGGGAAAGGCCACAGGTGGACATGATGGCGTCCCGCTTAAACAAAAAGCTGGAAAAATATTGCGCCAGGTCAAGAGTCCCTCAGGCGATAGCTGTGGACGCTCTAGTGACACCGTGGGTGTACCGGTCGGTTTATGTGTTCCCTCCTCTTCCTATCATACCCAAGGTACTGAGGATAATAATGAGAAGAGGCGTAAGAACTATACTCATTGTTCCGGATTGGCCAAGAAGAGCTTGGTACCCGGAACTTCAAGAAATGATCTCAGAGGACCCATGGCCTCTGCCGCTCAGACAGGACCTGCTGCTGCAGGGGCCCTGTCTGTTCCAAGACTTACCGCGGCTGCGTTTGACGGCATGGCGGTTGAACGCCGGATCCTGAAAGAAAAGGGTATTCCGGAGGAAGTCATTCCTACGCTTATTAAAGCTAGGAAAGATGTAACCGTACAACATTATCACCGCATATGGCAAAAATATGTTGCATGGTGTGAGGCCAGGAAGGCCCCAACGGAGGAATTCCAGTTAGGTCGATTTCTGCACTTCCTACAGTCAGGGGTGACTATGGGCCTAAAATTGGGTTCCATTAAGGTCCAAATTTCGGCTCTGTCGATTTTCTTCCAAAAAGAACTGGCTTCACTGCCTGAAGTTCAGACATTTGTCAAGGGAGTGCTGCATATTCAGCCTCCTTTTTGTGCCCCCAGTGGCACCGTGGGACCTCAACGTGGTGTTGGGTTTCCTAAAGTCACATTGGTTTGAGCCACTCAAAACCGTGGATTTAAAATATCTCACGTGGAAAGTGGTCATGCTTTTGGCCTTGGCTTCGGCAAGGCGGGTGTCAGAATTGGCGGCTTTGTCATGTAAAAGCCCCTATTTGATTTTCCATATGGATAGGGCAGAATTGAGGACTCGTCCCCAATTTCTTCCTAAGGTGGTATCAGCTTTTCACTTGAACCAACCTATCGTGGTGCCTGCGGCTACTAGGGACTTGGAGGACTCCAAGTTACTGGACGTAGTCAGGGCCTTGAAAATTTATGTTTCCGGGACGGCTGGAGTCAGGAAGACTGGCTCGCTATTTATCCTGTATGCACCAAACAAGATGGGTGCTCCTGCTTCAAAGCAGACTATTGCTCGCTGGATTTGTAGCACAAGTCAGCTTGCGCATTCTGTGGCTGGCCTGCCACAGCCTAAATCTGTAAAAGCCCATTCCACGAGGAAAGTGGGCTCTTCTTGGGCGGCTGCCCGAGGGGTCTCGGCTTTACAACTTGCCGAGCTGCTACTTGGTCAGGGGCAAACACGTTTGCAAAAGTCTACAAATTTGATACCCTGGCTGAGGAGGACCTTGAGTTCTCTCATTCGGTGCTGCAGAGTCATCCGCACTCTCCCGCCCGTTTGGGAGCTTTGGTATAATCCCCATGGTCCTTACGGAGTCCCCAGCATCCACTAGGACGTTAGAGAAAATAAGATTTTACTCACCGGTAAATCTATTTCTCGTAGTCCGTAGTGGATGCTGGGCGCCCGTCCCAAGTGCGGACTGTCTGCAATACTTGTATATAGTTATTGTTAACTAAAAGGGTTATTGTTGAGCCATCTGTTGAGAGGCTCTGTTATGTTCATACTGTTAACTGGGTATAATATCACGAGTTATACGGTGTGATTGGTGTGGCTGGTATGAGTATTACCCGGGATTCAAAATCCTTTCCTTATTGTGTCAGCTCTTCCGGGCACAGTATCCTTACTGAAGTCTGGAGGAGGGTCATAGTGGGAGGAGCCAGTGCACACCAGGTAGTCCTAATTCTTTCTTAGCTGTGCCCAGTCTCCTGCGGAGCCGCTATTCCCCATGGTCCTTACGGAGTCCCCAGCATCCACTACGGACTACGAGAAATAGATTTACCGGTGAGTAAAATCTTATTTTATATGGGCTACAAAGGGTCCACAGAGCCTTACAAAGTACACAAACAGAAAACAGAATGAGCAAAACAAGAAAAGAAAAAAAAGAATTACATTATAGAACATATAGGGCCCAGAGATGAGGGATGGCTCTGCTAGGTCACACACCTGGAGGATTCTTCTGAGCATCCATCTCTGAAGAGGCCATCACTCAGCTTTTATAAGAACAGAGCAGGGGAACTCCTAATCCAAATTTGACTAGTGTGCCTGGCAATGTTATGCCTTTCCCCTTTGTGCAGGATCGATCTATATATATGCTGAACCTTTGGGCTTTTGTGCAACCTCCTGGAGTATTGCATGTACTGTTTTTGTTGTGATTTTGCTGGTCAACAACTCCTAAAAAGATTAACAATGGTGCTGAATGTTGTCAAAGTTTTGGCTCACTCATTTCAACAGGCAGGTGTAGGGGGGTTAATAGATCTACACTAAAAAGGTCTACAGTCGACAGCTAATGGTCAGCATGCATTAGGTTGTCAGGGTCAAAAGGTCAACATGGCATATGTCGTCTTTTTGTCCCTGTCAACAGGATCAAAAAGTCGACATGGAAATGGGTAGACACAATTTCTGGATGCTTTATCACTTTTTTGCCACAAACAAACCCCATTAGTGTACCGCTTCGCTCACAATGCTTCGGAAAGGTTACTATTCCTAATCGTAGTCTACATGGATGGTAATTTATGAAAAAGTTGAAAATAATTAAAATAAAATATAAAAACTTGTGTCGACCATATATGTGTCTACCATTGTCATGTTGACCTTTTGACCATGTTGACCTTTTTAACTGCTTACCTTTTATATGTCTACCCTTTGACCTTGTCAACATTCTGACCCTGTCGACCTAATGCAAGTCAACCATTAATGGTCGACCTATTGAATGTAGACCTGCTAATGCACGCCGACTCTCCTGCCTACGGATTACTTCCTCCCACTTCTACCTCCAAGATTTTTCACGTGCTGCACCACTTCTCTGGAATTCCCTACCTCTCCCCCTCAGACTCTCCACCTCTCTACAAAACTTCAAACGGGCTCTCAAGACCCACTTCTTCACAAACCCAGCCAAATTTCATCCTAACCCTCTGTTCCACGATCTCTATGTACCCTGTCTGTGTCACCCCTGTCTGTCTACCCCTCCCCTTTAGAATGTAAGCTCTCACGAGTAGGGTCCTCGTCCCTCATGTGCTTATCCTTTCTTACTTTAATAATCTTCAGCTGCACCACATCCAGCAGTCTTCTGCCACCTGATACTTATTCCAGTGTCATCTGCTTATGTAGCTATGTTTATTTACCCTGTACTTGTACTATATTATCGTCAACTGTAAGATGCTGTTTTCCTGTTTGATTATTTGTTTAAGTACTCTGTAATTTGGCGCTGCGGAACCCTTGTGGCGCCATATAAATAAAGGATAATAATAATAATAATAATAATCTATAGACCGGATACTGGTGTAGGGCGTAACAATGTATAAAGGTGAAAAACAAAGTTGTTTTTTCCATGAGGCGTCCATGAGTATGCAGCTCTATGAGAGTTTTTTCCACCTTGGTTTGTGTACAATCCCACCAAAATTTCTCTCCTCTTTATACTGTATTAGGCCCAGAACACAGTTTGAAATCCACAGGTAATCTATCATGTCTTATTAAAACTTACTTGTACACACTTAGTAATCTGATTTAACACCAGTCCCTACAATAAAGTATGTTACCAACATATAACTATTTCAGTATGGAAAAATTGAGACATGTACATATCAATCAGTATCGGATCTTGCCACGGGCAAGCAGGACTTTTGCCCGGGGCGCCGCCTTCCGGAGGGCGCCGGCGCCATCCGGAGGGCGCCGCACCATGGCAAGATCCGCTGCTGCTGTGGTGCCCCCCACTGCCGCTGCCCGCTGTCCCGCTGTCCTGTGAAGGGAAACTAGACGCTACGCGTCTAGTTTCCCTTCCTGGAGAGGACCTTAACTGTAATGATGTGCGGTGCACGTTGACGTCATCGCGCACCGCACAGCAAAGGTCCTCTCCACGAAGGGAACTAGACGCTTAGCGTCTAGTTTTCCTTCGTGGAGAGGACCTTTGCTGTGCGGTGCGCGATGACGTCATCGCGCACCGCACAACCTACTACAGTACAGGGGGCGTAACTGACCACGCCCCCTGTATGAAGCCACGCCCCCTAATGCCGCCCGGGGTGCAAGAAGCCCCGGAACCGGCCCTGATATCAATATGAGGTTTACACTTTTCCCGTGTTTCCACAGAGTCCAGAAACACCACACATACATGCACCATGTTTACACAAGAGTCCAGAAACACCACACATACATGCACCATGTTTACACAGAGTACAGAAACACCACACATACATGCACCATGTTTACACAGAGTACAGAAACACCACACATACATGCACCATGTTTACACAGAGTCCAGAAACACCACACATACATGCACCATGTTTACAGAGTCCAGAAACACCACACATACATGCACCATGTTTACAGAGTCCAGAAACACCACACATACATCAGTGGTGCAAGTAGAAATATTTTCTTAGTGGTACTGAGTGCCGAAAAATGGGCGTGGTTATGTGTTAGGGGGCGTGATCACATGCTGCTTGTGGGAGTGACTACATGACAATAGCGGCCTGGTCACACAACACAGCCCCTTTTTTTGGGGAATCTGGAGGCAAGGCTAAAAATATATAGTAATGCCTCCAGTATAAAGAAATACTGTATATAGTGATACCTCCAGTCAGGGCCGGACTGGCCATCTGGCACTTCTGGCACATGCTAGAAGGGCCGATGGCCAGGTGTGCCGGTCTGGCTGCAGCAACCCCTCCTTCTCGACACTCCCACCTCCTCATTCCGGCCACTGTGCTCCGCGGAAAAGTCCTCTCCTCTCTCTTCCCACCTTCCCAGAATGCCGATGGGGGCGCGACGTCATCGCGCACAGCATTCTGGGAGTAGCCGCGGGGAAGGGAGAAGGCCGGGGACTGGAGCAGCAGCAGCCCCAGCATGGCGTGTACTACACGCAGGGCTGCCATCAAGGCGGGTCTATGGGGACTTCAGTCCCGTGCCCGGGCATACTGACAGAGGGGAGGCCTGGTCCACTTCTATTGCCGCCCGCCCACAACTGCCACCTGTTGAAAGAGGCACTTGTCCTATGGCCTCCTGCAGCTGCTATGAAAGTAGTGCCCGGACCGCCACCGCCCGCCGCTACTCCCATGGTGAAAGTACTGCAAAGAGAAGGAGCCAGGGTCCTGGACCTGCTGCCTGCCTCCCATCAGCCGCTACGAGTGCCAGTGTAGCAATTTAAAGGAGGGCCCTGGAACTGCTGCCTGCCGCTACAAGTGATAGTGCTGCACAGAGAAGGAGGGCCCTGGACCTGCCTCCCGCCTTCTGACCGCCACTGCACAGTACATTGAAGAAAAGGAGGTCCCTGGAGCTACTGCTCGCCGCGCTGCCCACAGCCTGCTACCAATGCTTGTGTGTGTGCAGTGCTGATGAGGGGTAAGCACAATTGTGTGTGCATGTGTCCAGCACTGGAGGGATAAGCAGGGGTGTGTGTGTGTGTGCATGTGTCCAGCACTGGAGGGGTAAGCAGGGGTGTGTGTGTGTGCATGTGTCCAGCACTGGAGGGGTAAGCAGGGGTGTGTGTGTGCATGTGTCCAGCACTGGAGGGGTAAGCAGGGGTGTGTGTGTGCATGTACCCAGCACTGGAGGGGTAAGCAGGTGTGTGTGCATGTGTCCAGCACTGGAGGGGTAAGCAGGGGTGTGTGTGCATGTGTCCAGCACTGGAGGGGTAAGCAGGGGTGTGTGTGCATGTGTCCAGCACTGGAGGGGTAAGCAGGGGTGTGTGTGCATGTGTCCAGCACTGGAGGGGTAAGCAGGGGTGTGCGTGTGCATGTATCCAGCACTGGAGGGGTAAGCAGGGGTGTGCGTGTGCATGTATCCAGCACTGGAGGGGTAAGCAGGGGTGTGTGTGTGTGTGTGCATGTGTCCAGCACTGGAGGGGTAAGCAGGGGTGTGTGTGTGTGTGTGTGTGTGTGTGTGTGTGTGTGTGTGTGTGTGTGTGTGTGCATGTGTCCAGCACTGGAGGGGTAAGCAGGGGTGTGTGTGCATGTGTCCAGCACTGGAGGGGTAAGCAGGGGTGTGTGTGCATGTGTCCAGCACTGGAGGAGTAAGCAGGGGTGTGTGTGCATGTGTCCAGCACTGGAGGGGTAAGCAGGGGTGTGCGTGTGCATGTATCCAGCACTGGAGGGGTAAGCAGGGGTGTGTGTGTGTGTGTGTGTGTGTGTGTGTGTGTGTGTGTGTGTGTGTGTGTGTGTGTGTGTGTGTGCATGTGTCCAGCACTGGAGGGGTAAGCAGGGGTGTGTGTGTGCATGTGTCCAGCACTGGAGGGGTAAGCAGGGGTGTGTGTGCATGTGTCCAGCACTGGAGGGGTAAGCAGGGGTGTGTGTGCATGTGTCCAGTACTGGAGGAGTAAGCAGGGGTGTGTGTGCATGTGTCCAGCACTGGAGGGGTAAGCAGGGGTGTGTGTGCATGTGTCCAGCACTGGAGGAGTAAGCAGGGGTGTGTGTGCATGTGTCCAGCACTGGAGGG